>NC_031500.1:2907922-2928137 GCF_000237925.1 Schistosoma mansoni
ATCTATGAGTACAACCATAGTGTTTACCGTAATAATACATTGATGACAAAGTATATTTGTATTAATCTTTCTAGATGAGTATTGCTTCAGAAAAAGTCGTTAAATATTTGCAGTAAACTAATAAGAATGGAGTTGTGAAAGCTAAATAAAGTTGGAATTCAAAAAATGATTGGGTGTAGATGAAACAGCATATTCATGGAAGCAAGTAAGAAGATAATACGACGATATATGACTTATTTACGTTAAATTCCTCTCAGGTAAAAATTGAGAGATATATGAAGAGAACAAGTTATATGGTTCCAGATAATGGGTCTTTTTAGCTGACAAGCTTGAAGTGAATATAAGTCAACACGAAACAGCATTGCGGAGATATTTCACAGCTGAGATGGATAAATATCGACAGAAAACTGTTTTATCACAATTACATCGTTATCTTTGTTTTTCAGATGATCATGACGAGATCAATTTCTTGAGGAATCGCACGGAAAAACAACACACTTCAACTGATCGATATTGCTAAACTGCTAAGGATCCATTAAAAATGAGAGCAAGTGTGATAACTACAGAGGCATCAATCTTCTCTCAATACCAGGAAATGTCTTCAACAGGGTATTGTTAAACAGAATGAAGGACTGCGTAGACGCCCTACTTCGAGATCAACAAGTTGGATTTCGTAGGGATCGATTGTGTACAGACCGAATCGCAACTCTACGGGCCATTGTGGAACAATCAATTGAATTCATCACTCTACATCAACCTCATTGACTACGAGAAACCATTTGATAGTGTGGACAGGACAACACGGTGGAGGCTTCTTTCACACTACGGCGTGCCTGAGAAGATAGTCAATATCATACGAAATTCCTACGATGGATTAAACTGCCAAATCATGCATGGAGGACAGATTCGTTCGAATTAAAGAACGGTGTTAGGAAAGGTTGCTTACTCTCACCCTTTCTCTTTCTCCTGGTGATCAACTGGATTATGAAGAAGTCAACATCTGTGTTGGTGAAAACAAAGGATACAATGGACAGATAGGATGCGGTTGGACGATCAAGACTTAGTAGATGATATGTCCCTTCTATCACACACGCAACAACAAATGCAGGAGAAGACGACCAGTGTAGCAGTAGGCTCAGCAGCAGTAGGTCTCAATATAAACAAAGGGAAAAGCAAGACTCTCCGATACAATACAACATGCACCAATCGAATTACACTTGACGGAGAAGCTTTGGAGAATGTTACAACCTTCACATATCTGGGCAGCATCATTGATGAACACGGTGGATCTGATGCAGATGTGAGGGCGAGGATCGGCAAAGCAAGAGCAGCATATCTACAACTGAAGAACATCTAGAACTTAAAACAACTGTCAACCAACACCAAAATCAGAATTTTCAATACAAATGTCAAGACAGTTCTACTGTATGGGGCGGAGACGTGGATAACTACGAAGGCCATCATCCAGAAGATACAAGTGTTTATTAACAGTTGTCTACGTAAGATACTTCGGATCCGTCGGCCAGACACTTTAAGCAACAGGCTACTGTGGGAGAGAACAAACCAGATTTCAGTGGAGGAAGAAATCAGGAAGAAGCGCTGGAAGTGGATTGGGCACACATTGAGGAAATCACCGAACTGCGTCACAAGGTCAGCCCTCACTTGTAATCGTCAAGACCAAAGAACACATTACACCGGGGAATGGAAACAGATATAAGAAGAATGAACAACAGCTGGATAGAACTAGAAAGGCCTAGGACAGAGTGGGTTGGAGAATGCTGATCGGCAGCCTATGCTCCATTGGGAGTAACAGACCTTAGTTAGTAACCAAAATTTCAAATCAATATATGTGAGAGCCAGGAGAGGAGCTGACATAGCGTAAGACCACCACCTGGTGATTGGGAGGATGAAACTGAAGTCGAAGAAACGCTGGACAACTAACAGTATTATTATATATGTATTTTCGATGGTTTAAAGATACTCTCCGTACAAAAGTAAGTAAATAGTAACAATAGGTTGGAGACAAAATCGGTTCTTCCGTAAAGCATCGTAAACGAGAAGTATCTGTGTAATACTCAAGATCGTGTACAGATGACCTTGTTACACTTACTCAGTGAAAAAAACTGAGCGCTACGTGGCCACAGAACTTGAATAGGACTAGTCAGTCAAAAAAGTCTTATTAAGTTCATAGTAGTTTCATTGATAGCAGGACAAAAATGAAATAGATGTTCTTTGAAGCTAACTTTACCTAACACATCAAAGTGGTCTATTTAATTTATACATAAGTCCCCAAGCTGCTACTTTCGACCGTCTGACCACGTAGCGTCTTACTGTGTTGATATGGTGTGGACAACACAGTCAGTTACACGGTTATTGGTTCTCTGTAACTAGAATGAATGTTTCATACTTATTTCGTCAATTAAGCAACCGAAATAAATTCGTGGTTTTTTAACCAACTATCATCTAGCTCTGCATTGAATGAAGTTGTTGAACTGCTATTCATCACAATATCTAGAAACTCAACTTTCTCAGCCCCACTGATTTATTCTTATTTCGAGCATCAGTCAAACGATATGGTTGTCAATAAAGGATGGTAGGGAATTAGATAGCACAATGATAACTGATTATTTGGTTTGTTAACAGCCGTTGAATTAAGAGGTATATAATCTCTGAATTATGTTCAGTGTGAGGTCATTTAAGTGTACCACTAAAAGCAGAAGCACGGTTAACGTTCGTGTTTGCTTCTATCTAATTATGTTCAATATAGAAGTCACTGTATAGCAATCAACACTTTTGGTATACTCAGAGTAAAACCCAACAGATGACTAGTCAAGGTTGAGCTAACACTTTTGTAGACTTATCACTATCAAAGTTCTAATAATAAAGGCAGCATTCCTACAGTTGAAGAACATATGGGACTCAGAACAAATGTCTGCAAGCCAACATCAAAGTAAGACTGTTCAATACAAACGTCAAAACAGTCCTATTTTAAGAGTTGCACAACTACTACAATCATCATCAAAAATGTACAAGGATTTATAAACAATTGTCTATGCAAAATACTCGGTGTCCGTTGGTCGGACAACATCAGCAACAATCTACTGTGGGAGGGAACAAACCAGCTTCCAACTGAAGAGTAAATTAGGAAAAGACGTTGGAAGTGGTGAGGAAATCACCAAACTGAATCACGAGGCAAGCGCTAACTTGGAATCATGAGGGGAAAAGGAAAAGAGGAAGACCAGAGAACACATTGCGTCGGGAATCGGAGGAAGATGTCAAAATAATGAATGGAAACTGTAAACGACTCAAAAAGGATTGTCCAGGACAGTTGGATGGAGAATATTGGTGGGCGGTTTACGCTCTCCCGTGAGGCTAACAGCCATAAGTAAATAATGGCATAATTTGAGGTTCAAAAATGGACAGCTGAGTATGACGTGTTCAAAGGACTTGTAGGTACCACTGGGTTGATCTAAGCTGTACAATCAACCATAATCAAAGTAAAGCCTGGGTCAGCCTAAGTTACTTTATCACTTCAACACGAAGAGATTAAATTAACAAAGGAAATCCCGAAACAGTTAAGGTGGTAGCCCAATCAATGATAATTAAAACGATTGAACAATCGTATGAAGAGAAGGAATGAATATGAAGTATAAAAATTAAGAAATAATATTGGAGCTCAAAACTTAAAAATTAAAAACACAAGACATGATCACAGACATTTGTGTCGTTATAGCTGCTGTAGGTAATAGGCATCTTACTGTGCTAAAACACTAATATTTCCTGTTTTGGCTTTTTATTTATCCTACCGCTTTTTTCATCAATACTGTTAGGTATACGCAACTGCAGACACCTAAAGAGACAAAAATATATTGCGTTCTTTACTTGTGTAATGAAATACAAATGTGTCTTGGGTTTACTGAACGGAAAGACACTCGGATCAATCAAAGTGAACATGATCACTTTAAATATTCCAACCTGCGTAAGCCTTTGAGTTTGGTATGTAAAAGGCATGACACGTCTGAACAAAATCTCCAATTGGTTGATCGACCATTGCAACACAGAACCAAACATAAATGTATATTGACTTCTCTGAATGATCCACACAATTTAATTATCATCAGCACACTTCACTTGAAATCAGAGCTGTTTAGTGTTCTATTTCTAAATTTATTGGATACATAGAAGAGCATATGAGATGGATTCGCTTTGTTGCACAATGTTATTTGTTTTTGCTACACAAAAAAACAATGCTGGTTCAATGCATATACCAAATATATATAAGTAAACAACCTGCACTGGAAAAAAATGATGGGACCATACCTCACTCATAATCATATCAACAATCTTTTGGTCAAATTGTTTCAGTCGTTCATCACATGTAGATGCCTCTGATTTGTTTTCTGCACTGTAGTTTGATGTCGATTTTGATGTAGAATCTGAATCTTTTTCAAATGGTGGGACAAAGTTACCCCGAACACCTCGACTACAATATGAAATGTAATATTGATTTATTATCATAAGCAAACGTTGACAAATCTAATAATAAAGTTATGATTTACCTATGTCATCCTTTGCTAGCTCATACCTATGGATGCTTCCAGATGTGATAAAGAAGTGAACTCAACGAACGATTTATATATCTAACCCCATAGAAACAGGTGAACTGGTATATGCATATTGAATTGGTCAGTCATGACAACTTATCGTTCGATAGCATCTACCAGTATGGCATGGAATAGGACAATACAGATGACTTATGTAACATTCTGAAACATGTAGTAGATACATATTATTCAGCTTCAGAATTTGATACTATTTATAAAATTCAGTCAAAGATGACAAGAAGTGTATGCCTAAACCTATTTTGTACTAGATAAAATTCAGTCATACATAATTATATTTTACTAGGATGAGACACTAACTAAATTTATTTTTTTTGATTGATTAAAGTGTAATGAATGAGTCAGCTTTGCAATTAGTATTTGTGTAAAACAAAAAAAAGATAAATAAACCATGTGAATCTGGCAAGCAACAAATGATAATCTTCCAATAGATATTGAGTCAATCATAAACAAACATAGAACTCACCACAGATGTGCATTGATTCAAGTTGCTACGCCATATCAGCAAAGCGAAACGAAACTATCCAGAAAAATAAGAGTAGTACAGGTAGAAGTAGAAAATATAGGTCACAGACATGATCCAAGATCAAATCATCAGAAATAATAGTATAAGATAATTAAAAAATCAAGGTCTAAAGAAAAATAAAGACTGAATACATGTGCGTCATATCACCCAACATCTACGACTACCAGTTACAAAACGAAGAGAGGATAACAGTATAATGGATATGGGATTAATCCTGTTTCACAGTTATACAGAATGTACTTTTGCTATGAAATGATGAGGAAATCTCAGATATAAAATTATTTAGTCGTTAAATGTACATAACGTTATATATATATATATATATATATATATATATATATATATATATATATTTATATTTATATATATATATTCGAACTTACCGACTCCCTAAAGATCGTTTAGAGGAGCCATACATCAGAGATATTCTATTGTTATTTTCATTTTGTTTCGATTTTAGATTTTGTTCCAGCTTGAATAATAATAATAATAATAATAGTTACAACAATACAAACTAAAAACATATCACTTGAGAATAATGTATTTGTTCTTATAGACCTGGTTAGTTTAGCAATGTGACAAACCCAAAAGGTAGAAATTCATGGCACTTTGTAACTAAATATAACAAAGAAATAGGTTATAAAATTAATTTTAAGAACATTTTTTAAAATCCAGGTTTGTAGAAGCTTACACCATCGGAAAATACAAGGCTCTCAAATATGTTCAAAACCAATCCGTTTTCATCTTGATTTTAATGTGGTGATTCTTAATTCAATTTTAATGTCAGAATTATTGTGAGAACTTATTGTTTTTAGTGTGTAATATGCTCCTAATTAAAATTTTTTTGGGGACTTATTTCGAATATCTTAAATGGAACATTATTTTTCAAAACTGGTCTTCATCAATAGCTAGATTGAAAATGGAACCTTAAGTAGTTGTAAGATGTAACAAGTCGCCATAGGCTATGAAGCGATCAGTTTGCTGAATTTGAGTTAGTTTAAAAAGACGCTCAACATACAGAGAAATGTTTATACTGATTGTTGAAGTGAATCGTATAGTATTTCTTCGTATGATTCGCAAGATGATGTGAACCACTGGTCTAAGATCCGAATCGCTGTCTTGGGAATGATTAAAATGTAGCAAACTAACCTACACTCAGTGTCTATTGTCCACTAACATTTTTATTGTTTATTTAAATATCGTACGATTTCATTGAATATTTTTCTGTATGAGCTAGTTATGTATCTGGGCACCTGAGTAAATGCAGTTCTGTGGAAAGTCTAACTTTAATACACATTTTTCGGAAAGTCTAATTAATAGTTTGTCTTTGTTTTATTACCATAATTCTATTGCAAACGTTTATAATGATGACAACGAAAGTAAATTGAATTCTTACAACAATACATAAAATATGTACAAAAGTCAACGCATCAACAACGAAGATATACTTATTTGATAAAGAATGATTCCCATTGGAAATCGACACCGTACGCAAGAATGTATTTGTGGGATAAAAATGATTCAGTTGCAATGTCGGACCTGGTACGCATGTACAACAGTCCAAGTTGCCACACTCCATCAGCAAAAAGAAATGAAATTGTCTGGTCAAATCTCAGATAAAACAACTCTCCAATCAAAAAGTAATTTCATAGTTTACACTACAGACTGATCTTAGTTAGAGAGCCATGAAAAACCAGGAAGCACTGGATAGCTACTTTGTCCAACGGCACTGGGAGATGGTTGTACAATATTACAGATAAATTGAAGTCAGACATGTGAACGATTGGATGCCAACTAAGTTATACAAAGCTTAAGCGCTTGCTGAGAGACCTAAAAGTCCTGGGTTCAATCCCAACTAGGGTCGTAGATGTTTATTATTGAGGAACGGCACACTGAGACGAAACAGCTATTTAATGCTTCCTGGTTCCCTATGATTGCCTTACCAAGATTATTCCGTGATTTAAAGTATGAAATTTAAAAATCTTCACAAATCCCTTTTAGAGAAAAATAATTACCCACCAAGGATCCTGCTGTTTGGAAAAGAGTCGACTCAGATTCAGTTACTTCAGTGTTATGGTTGCTATTACTGGAATTCTACAGTAAATGATAAATTGACAATCAAACTGAGTCTAATTTACTTTATGGAAGCTTGTACTTTCTGATTTTTCTAAATGTCTTTTAGGAGAAGAATAATGCTTTTCGAAATCTACTGAAGAACGCTTTTGACCAACAGAAGAAAAATGTACATTTGTGTTTCTAACCGATTCGCAAACCTGTTAATAATAAAAATGAGTTAGAAATATTTCTTGTAGTACGGTAAACTATGAAATATTTATAAAACATTATATTAACATCTATGAGTACAACCATAGTGTTTACCGTAATAATACATTGATGACAAAGTATATTTGTATTAATCTTTCTAGATGAGTATTGCTTCAGAAAAAGTCGTTAAATATTTGCAGTAAACTAATAAGAATGGAGTTGTGAAAGCTAAATAAAGTTGGAATTCAAAAAATGATTGGGTGTAGATGAAACAGCATATTCATGGAAGCAAGTAAGAAGATAATACGACGATATATGACTTATTTACGTTAAATTCCTCTCAGGTAAAAATTGAGAGATATATGAAGAGAACAAGTTATATGGTTCCAGATAATGGGTCTTTTTAGCTGACAAGCTTGAAGTGAATATAAGTCAACACGAAACAGCATTGCGGAGATATTTCACAGCTGAGATGGATAAATATCGACAGAAAACTGTTTTATCACAATTACATCGTTATCTTTGTTTTTCAGACGATCATGACGAGATCAATTTCTTGAGAAATCGCACGGAAAAACAACACACTTCAACTGATCGATATTGCTAAACTGCTAAGGATCCATTAAAAATGAGAGCAAGTGTGATAACTACAGAGGCATCAATCTTCTCTCAATACCAGGAAATGTCTTCAACAGGGTATTGTTAAACAGAATGAAGGACTGCGTAGACGCCCTACTTCGAGATCAACAAGTTGGATTTCGTAGGGATCGATTGTGTACAGACCGAATCGCAACTCTACGGGCCATTGTGGAACAATTGAATGGAATTCATCACTCTACATCAACCTCATTGACTACGAGAAACCATTTGATAGTGTGGACAGGACAACACGGTGGAGGCTTCTTTCACACTACGGCGTGCCTGAGAAGATAGTCAATATCATACGAAATTCCTACGATGGATTAAACTGCCAAATCATGCATGGAGGACAGATTCGTTCGAATTAAAGAACGGTGTTAGGAAAGGTTGCTTACTCTCACCCTTTCTCTTTCTCCTGGTGATCAACTGGATTATGAAGAAGTCAACATCTGTGTTGGTGAAAACAAAGGATACAATGGACAGATAGGATGCGGTTGGACGATCAAGACTTAGTAGATGATATGTCCCTTCTATCACACACGCAACAACAAATGCAGGAGAAGACGACCAGTGTAGCAGTAGGCTCAGCAGCAGTAGGTCTCAATATAAACAAAGGGAAAAGCAAGACTCTCCGATACAATACAACATGCACCAATCGAATTACACTTGACGGAGAAGCTTTGGAGAATGTTACAACCTTCACATATCTGGGCAGCATCATTGATGAACACGGTGGATCTGATGCAGATGTGAGGGCGAGGATCGGCAAAGCAAGAGCAGCATATCTACAACTGAAGAACATCTAGAACTTAAAACAACTGTCAACCAACACCAAAATCAGAATTTTCAATACAAATGTCAAGACAGTTCTACTGTATGGGGCGGAGACGTGGATAACTACGAAGGCCATCATCCAGAAGATACAAGTGTTTATTAACAGTTGTCTACGTAAGATACTTCGGATCCGTCGGCCAGACACTTTAAGCAACAGGCTACTGTGGGAGAGAACAAACCAGATTTCAGTGGAGGAAGAAATCAGGAAGAAGCGCTGGAAGTGGATTGGGCACACATTGAGGAAATCACCGAACTGCGTCACAAGGTCAGCCCTCACTTGTAATCGTCAAGACCAAAGAACACATTACACCGGGGAATGGAAACAGATATAAGAAGAATGAACAACAGCTGGATAGAACTAGAAAGGCCTAGGACAGAGTGGGTTGGAGAATGCTGATCGGCAGCCTATGCTCCATTGGGAGTAACAGGCCTTAGTTAGTAACTCCGCCTGCTGTGTAGTGATACGAATCGTCGCAGTTATTTTATTGCATCTTCCTACTCTTTTAAGAGTTTACTTATAAGGACGAACTGCCCATCCATTTAAGCAATGATTGAGGGTCATCTTGTGGTATTATTATATCTGACATATTGTGTGTGAGTCTCTAAATCTTTATATCATCGGAGAAGAGTAGAATGGATGACTTTACTACTGTTATATCGATTAAGTGCGTGCGTGCCCTGTTTGACGGCCAATTGGAGAGCAGTGAATTTATTGATCGCCGAATGATGCAAAAAGCCGTGTGAGCAGGCTTGAGTACTTATCAGTCCTGCTTTCTGCCTAGCCCAGCCAGTTAAGTCCACAACACCAATAACAGCCTCCACAATATGAATCATTGTTCTCAAACATGCTGGGTTTCTATACAAAACAAACTAACCACATCGTACCATAAAATAGAAAATAACATTTTTACGAGTTTTGGCCAAATGTGGCTGTGAATAGGGGGGAACAGTAATCAATAGACTGGAGATAACTCAATAATGGTAAATCATATAATAATAGTTTATAGATCAAAATAAAGCTTATAATAAGAGGGACACGAATATGAATAGTTTAGTTACTTACCACTTACACAACAGGAAATATACATATCATATTGGCCCACAAATAGTTCACAAAGTCGCCATTCATAAATCTCCACGGGATATAACAACTAGACTTGGTAATTCATTCGCACGGATCAAAAAAAGAAGAGGACCAACAATTTGACCCTGGAGAACTCCACTTTTTACAGGTTAACATTCTGAGAGAGCTCCATTTGCCCTTACCTTCTGTCTCCTATCATAGAGAAAGTCACTTGTCCAGTTTAAGAGTTTATAACGAATTCCGAAACTTTGCAGTTTTTATTTAAGACCCAGATTAGTTACCTTGTCAAAGGCTTTACCTAGAAGTGTGAAGATTGCATCTCCAGGAATATTTCTATCTTCTGGTGCAGCCCAATTTTATCTTGCAGTGAGCAGATCTGTCAAACATGATAAGCTTTTAATGAAACCGTGCTATTCCCCGGATAAAAGATTATGCCCTCCACATAGTTTAAAAATAACCATTTGAATAGTCCTTGTCATTAGTTGGACAACTACACGGGTCCGACTAAAAGGTCGATAGTTACTAAATAAGTCTCTGCTCCCAGTCTTATACAAAGAACTGATTACTGAGTCTTTCCAGTCTCTTGGCAGTCTGGACCACCGCAACGACATATCGAACAGTGTGACCAGAGGCTCAGCGAATGCATTCTACATGGCTTCCATAATTTTAAGACAAATACCATCAGGACTGCTGGAATCGTCTGGTTTGATATATCGAAGTAGTCATAAGACGATTCCTTTCTCAATTATCACATGATTCGTCGGCAAGCTGTTATGATAACAATTAAATGTTGCTTGTTCACCACCTCCATAAAAATCCCTTCGCTAAAATATTCTGATAAAACTTCAGCTTTTGTAATCTCATTTATTGCAGCCGTAATCGGATTTTCGTGCACCAAAACTGGTGGAATCCTGTCATTTCTCTGAGTTTGTCTCTCTGTATATGAAAACAACATTTTCTGATTATTTTCACTATCCCTAACTAATCATATTCCATATGTCTTGTCTTACTTATCAGAGCTTTACAAGCGTTCGTGTTTTGAAATAAATGGATCTCTACTGTGTGGAGCCTGTAAATATAAACATATTCCAATGCTTTTTCCCACGTCCAAGATGCTTCTTGACCTGTTTAGTTATTCATGGTGGACTGTTGTTAGATAACGTAGTACTAAGAACGGTATGAAAAGTGATGTTAATGTGATATTTAAGAGTATTTGAACTATGGTATAAACTAGTAATCCCAGAAAAAACAACGTAATTTAACCAAGAAGTATTAGATGAACACGAACAAATGTACTGTATTTGGAATTCAAAATCAAAACAGTCATCAATACAAAAGAATCATTGGTTCATTCAAACACCACTTCCGCCACAGCTTAAATTGGAGTGTGTCTGTAATCGATTGTACGTCTTCTTCTTATGTTCATCTTACATCTGTCCGACAATGTATTGAATGTAGACTCTGTATTATCTAGAATGCAGTCGTTAGTATTAGAATTAACAACCGAAATGGAAACAGACTCACCTGATTCCTGGAATTGAATACAAACACCATGTCGGTTGTGTAGTGGAACCACTAATATCTAGAATTTGCATCATAGACTTTCCAACGCTATCCTCCACCACGGAATAAAGTTGGGTCCTTACGTCGCAGTATTATGACCAATTTGACGCTCTCAATTTGCATTATCTTTTTATATCTCACACTTCGATTATTATCTGAGTATTTGGAGATAAACACGTGACACGTAATTTGAGGCATTCCATCATGTAATTCTGACTTGCATAAAAATTATGGTGCATATTCTTTTTGTTATTCATATTAGAATACACATGTAAATATGCATTGATATGTGTAATTAACACATGTGATTCACCTGCGAAACAATCGAATGGAAAACATGCATCTGCCTCATACTCATTAGGATAATCTTGCACACGATTTGAATTTGCTGCCCGTGCAAACTTCATATCTGGGTAAACTGGTTCTCTGATTGCTTCGGGAAAACTTGCTATTCCCTCTGATTCACCATACCACTGACTAGGGATTCTACTAGACACACATTGTTCGCGTGAATATCCAACACCTGACACAACAACATCAGAAATGTGACTAGAATTCGACGCATTCAGAGCATATTCGTCACGTTCATTAGGAATATTAATAAAGAGAAATTCATTGTGAGGATAAATATCACTTGATATGATATCAGAACTTGATTTTTCATTAGAGAGTAATGGATCATTAGGAAAATCAGCATCTACCAAAGCTGGATCAGGTTTTTGATCATGGTTTGACTCATTCGAGATATTATTCTCAGAGTTGTAAGAAATTTCATCAGAAATATAGGAATCATTATGACAAACCAAATCTGATACAATAATATGAGAAATCCGATAAGAAGTTGGTTGATTAGAAACTTTTGTCTCATAATGATTCTGAGTTTCATAAAACTCTGGAATGCTATGTGACGTTATGCCGCTACTCGAAATTTCGGACAAAGATAAGTGATCATTCGAGACATCTAACCTAGTAGAATCACAAATTTTAGTATTAGTTTCAGAAAAATGAACCGTTTTATTACAAACTGACTGAATATATCCAGTTTTACCACATTTAAAGCATTTGGAATTGCAAAATACACATGAGGTACATGGGTCAAACTTGCCACGGAACAAGCTCTTACCAAACTTGTGTTCGACTTCGTGAACTGTTTCACAATTTAATGAGTTGTTATCTGAATAACCTTGATTACATATTGAACTGTGACGATGTAGTAAAGCAGTGGAATTCCTGACGTTCTGGCGAGTCATTTCGTTGAATTTCTTTCCTTTACCGCATTCGAAATCTGTATACTTTACATGGTTGGGCAGTAATTGCTTGAGAGTTCCATAAGGGAGTGAAATTAACTTGTCTGGAAATGCCAAAGTCTTTATTAAGCTGTATGCTTCATTTCGTATGAACGTAAGGAAATCGGCCACAATATTAAAATCCTCAACATCTTCCTTGTTCATAGTCCAGATTTCGAACCTCTCCATGTAACCCTCAAAAGCATTAAAATTTGAATGTATGTCCAACAGTTCCAGCACAGACTGCATCGCGACGCCAATGTGATAATTTGAAGTATTTAAATTGTAATATAAACTAGCAATCCCAGAAACAACGCAATTTAATCAAGAAGTATTAGATGAGCACGAACGAATATATTGTATCTGGAATTCAAAATCAAGCAGTCATTAATACAAAGGAATCATTAGTTCATTCAAACACCTCAGATGGCCATTCTAGGTTATCTACAGTCGACCACATTTATGCGATTGCGTACGTTCAGCGGCCTGGTGAGTTCCTATAGACGGATCATACCGAATTGGGTGTCTCTTTTGATACTAACAACTCACAGAGTTCCTAGGAATCAAACTTATTCGGACAACATTCTACCATCCCATGGCGAATGGTATGGTAGAAAGATTACACAGGCAACTTAAAGCCTCTCCTACATCTGTCATTAGCAATATTGATTGAGTTAGCAAGCTTCCATTAGTCATGTTGAGTTTAAGATCAACAATTAAACAAAATATAGGATGTTTTACAGCAGAGTTAGTTTATGGAACTACTCTACGTTTACCAGGAGAGTTTTTCACCACAGGTAAAAGTGTTCCAACTGATTTGACCAACTATGTACAACGTCTAAAGCAGCATATGAGTAATCTAAGTGTAACGCTCTCGAGACAATACCCACACCGGGTGTACCTACCGAAACAATTGAGCGACAGTACCCATGTGTTTATCAGAAGGGATAAAGGTGCAGCGTCCCTTACAACCGGCCTACGATGGTCCATTTAAAGTGATTAGAAGAAATTATGAAACTATTACGGTAAATAAAGCCGGAAAAACGGATGTAATTAGTATCGACCTAGTCAAACCAGCTTTTTTCGAAGCTGACGATCAGTCAGTACATACAGACTCTTCGAAAATCGTCGAATCATCGAAACGTGATTTCCAATCATCAACGACATCGACGAAGAAAAACGAAGAGAATCCAGTAACGACAAGATATACTCGAAGAGCAAGATGGCCTCAACGAAACAGCTACAGTTTTTGAATTAATAATTTCTTCCCCTTCTTCAGGTGAAAATTTCTTTCCTCCTCGTCTCGTATGTGCACATCGAAAACTTTAATTTATCTATTATTATATTCGACATATTTTGTATATTTCGATGTTAATGTGTATAAACTTCTGGAAACATTAACGTATTCTTTTAATCTTCCGTTATTATCTTATCTGGCCTCACGGACGTACACGAACTCAAGCTTATGCGTATCTGTAATAACTTACACGATAATTCTACCATACATCTTAATTTCGTAAATTTCGATATTTACCGTTCTGTTAAATTTAACATCTTTTTTTTTCTCAAGCACAGACACTGTTTTGTATCTATGTTTGCTGGGGGGAGCTATTATAGTACCTCATGTACAATTGAGTTTGTTCATATTTAATTTGGGTAAGCCCTTTTCTTAACATATTTAACGGACAGAATCACCCCGTACAATAACAACCTATCTACACTTTTGTACCATTATCATGTACACATGAGACTACACTATCTTTCATGCACCCATTCCTACCACTTCTTAGGTAGTTGTATCTGGATAATTCTGGAATAACGTTGTAGCCATGGTCTAACCAAGTTTTGGTCACAGCCAGGATGAGTAGCTTTAAATTGTCCACTAATACTCCTAGTTTATATAATTTATTTCTTAGAATATGAGCATTTGCAGATAAAACTCCTTAATAGAATAACCTATCCATGCAGGCCTTGGTAGCAATCGCTTCCAGTACTTGACTACTCGAAAACATATTAAGCCTAGATTTCTTTCACTATTTTGTCGATGGGTTTCTAGTTCAGCTAGTGCAGCTTTCCTTTTTTATTCTATCTTCTAGAGACATATGAGGTAGTATTCAAATGTCAATATTATCGTGACTTCAAGTACTATTTAAATAAAGATCTCGTTGTTTCTCCAACACTACGGTTACTTTAATGAGTCTCTGTAGTCGGGTTTCAACAATTTCTTCAGTCCTCTTACCTATTCTTACTAATTTTCTGACATGAACTCCTGTAGGGTCATCTGGCAATACGCTACGAATAGGTGCTCCAACCTTTCTCAAATCATCAGTATGTCTAAGTTTTGGATCAGAGTCATTTGATTCTAGCAAATTACTTGCAATAATATTCTATGATATCAGGCTTTCTTCATACGGAGCCTATTCGGATTTGTTTATTCGTTGATATATTTGAGGCTGATCATCGTCTTTTAAATACCTTATTTTTGTACTTCAGAATGTTATTCACGAATAAGTATTATTGTATTATAGCTTGAAATCTAACCGTTGATTGTCCATCAGTTCATTTATTATTGTCAACACTCATATCATTTAACGGTCATTAAAATAAAGAAAACAATGAATTGAAAGAAATTTCTTTATTAAAGGACTGAAACAGGCCAAACCAACATGAATGTAGCTACACAATTTGACGGCTAAGTGATCGTCCCACCAGATTTTGTTATTATTTTAGCTACTGTTGTATCATGTGACAGGATGTTTTCAGAGTAAGGTTCTGTAGTACTTTCTCAGACGATACAGACATAAAACTATTTATATTTATTAACTGTAGAATAATCATAACAAAATCTGTTTCCTCCATCAATGATAACAGTTCC
Source organism: Schistosoma mansoni (assembly GCF_000237925.1). Lineage (NCBI taxonomy): Eukaryota > Metazoa > Platyhelminthes > Trematoda > Strigeidida > Schistosomatidae > Schistosoma > Schistosoma mansoni. The sequence continues at coordinate 2,923,617 of NC_031500.1, forward strand.
TAACTTTCTAGCTCTAATAATAGTAAAATTTTCATTATTCCTGCTGAAAACTTGTGGCTGATGGCATTTTACCAGCTCTCTTGACATTTTTAAGGACCTGGTCAATCCACTTGTCACTTGTCGCACATACATTGCCTCACTTCAATCTGTCAGATAAGAAAGATCTTCTTGATTAGATTTTATCTGTTCCTTAAGTGTACTAAATAAGTAGTATAGCCTGGTCACTAGGTCAGAGCGATACAGGCTTTTAAGTCACTGTGATGTGTGGTGTTAACTATCACGTAGTCAATATAATAGCATAATGCTAGCTCAAATCAAGAAGATGGAAAAGTATTAATTGCATGACATAAGTATTCTCACGATGTTGGCTCTAGTCAATATCTACGAAGAGATTTCTTACTTTAAAAACATATAACGCTGTCGTCTGTACTATTAATTCAGAAACGTCTCACGTCGACTGATAGAATATATGATGAACAAGCAATATTTTAAATACGTCTTTCTAAATCCATATCGCAATATCACAATAATATAAATTTACGGCAATGGATAATAGACTAACAAATGCTTCGTATGTTGTAAATCAGTGAAACGCAGTTGCGTGTATATTGAAAGATGGTATGAGAATAAAGTACATTGTGACCTATTATTATATTCTTATATTTAGAATTTTTGAATAATTTTTTCTGGTTAGCGTTTTTTAGCGAGTTGGTTTTCTACGGGGTGGGGTGGCTGACCTCATGCCCAACCCTCCTCCTTTACCCGGGCTTGGGACCGGCAGTAGCCCCGGGAGGAGCTACAGACGGAGTTCTACTGTATGGGGCGGAAACGTGGAGAACTACGAAAGCCATTATCCAGAAGATACAAGTGTTGATTAACAGTTGTCTACGCAAGATACTTCGGATCCGATGGCCAGACACTATAAGCAACAAGTTAGTGTGGGGGACAACAAACCAGATTCCAGTGGAGGAAGAAATCAGGAAGAAGCGCTGGAAGTGGATCGGGCACACTTTGAGGAGATCACCCGATGGCGTCACAAGACAAGCCCTCACATGGAATCCTGAAGGTCAAAGGAGATGAGGAAGACCAAAGAACACATTACGCCGAAAAATAGAGACAGACATGAGAAGAATGAACAAAAGATGGATAGAACTAGAAAGGAAGGCGCAGGACAGAGTGTGTTGGAGAATGCTGGTCGGCGGCCTATGCTCCATTGGGAGTAACAGGCGGAAGTAAGTAAGTAATATTTAGAATTTTAACAAATGAATACCTGAGGCATTACAAAGTACGGAAATCCGTGAAAAGTATGCCTAGTAAACAAAATAATAAGAATTAAGTTTCGGTGATAAATGAAAAACAACATTTACCGTCCCTGTAGTTCAAAATAAAAAGTAATCTTCTTTGACGCATATATACATGTGTAATGTGCTAAACCTATGCTTTCTTCATATAGGATGAAAACAGGTTTTTTGAAACAGGGAAACTACTTTCTAAACATTTTAAGAATTGAGGAATAACATCAACACACACTGGATAGCTCTCAATGTTGATAAAGTTTAGACACTGAGTTATAAGTGACCAATCAAATGAATTTAATTTTCGATTGGCTTAACAAATAAGATCTGTATTTCAAAAAATAAAAGTACTATTCACGTTAGTATCTCTTCATAATTATTCAAAAAGATATGTCTATAACTAGTTATACAAGTGAATGGTCTTCATTTTCAATATTGCCACATGTAGTTCACCCAATACTTCACATGAGTTCAGTTATGAAACATGGTATATGTTGGAATGAACAATCAGAGGACAAGATTTATGAAGATGACGGTGATGATGGTAATGAAGAACATACAACAGACATTATATTAACATTTGTGCTGGCTGTTGATTCTGAAACTCTGTTAAATAGAGAATCTACTATCGCACGACCAAAGTCAGTTAACTCAAGTTCATCTGGTTTATCCAACGGACATAACAATTTTATGTATTTTCATCTAGAATATTCAATAATGAATAAAGACGATTTTTTATTTTCTACTGATGTGGTAGTATTTTCAAAATCCATTGCCAAAATCTACCCAACAAACTGTTCATCAAAGCTAGCGAACCCATGTGAATTTAATGACACTTTATGGATTGTATGGACCGAACAAATACCAATAGTGATTACGGATGAAATAATTATTGACTTTTGGAATTTAACACAAACTGGTGGCATACGTATTAAATGTTGGGATCAACGAGATAAGTGTTCAATTCAGACAAGATTTGATAGACCAAGATCTGTTAATAATAACAGCAACAAACAGTCTGAGGATAACTTGAAGGATGGTAAAAAGTTAAGTGAAGTTCAGTCTACAATAACCATGTTAAATTCATATCGTAAAAATTCAAAGAATACACAAATGAATAATTCAAATACAGAGAGTGTTTCTAAGGGATGTAAAACAATATCACAATCAAAAACAAAAAATCACATAAAATGTAAGTTTAATTATTTCTGGTGTTACAAATGGAAGAACTTCCAGCCGAAAGCATTTCTGTAAAAGTACACTAAATAGTAGGTTAACAATATAATGTAAGTAATTCCTAGGGGAATGTATTGCTCGAAATTGGAAAGATCCTTAATAAATAGTAGTATTCGTGTTTCTTTATTTTGATAACTTTAATTGAACAGATTATGACTGCCAACATGTCCGCCAGCAAACTTTGTACTTTTTCTTTCAGTTTTGAATTATATTTGAAAAATTTCGACAATCGACTGTTTTTTACTGTTCAACTACATACCTGTTTACTATCGCTCCTATGAAAAATGATACATTGTCTTCATACAAACAGTGATCATTAAAATCGAAAGAAATTACCTAATCTTCATTTTATGAGTAAATTTGATAATAAAACTGATCACAATTGATTAGTAAGCCTGAAAATTTATTATCACTATGCACTATCTTTTAATATCATGTAATGGGCATTACTCATACTCTTAGCAAACGTAACTAGGTGATCAATCATATTTCAAGTTTTCCTAATGGCATATTGTGATAATTAGAAGTATTTAAATCATTATGCGAACTAGGAATTCTCGAAACAGTCCAATTTACAGCAAATAGAACTAGGTGAGCTTAATTAAACGTATTGTATTTGGAATTTGAAATCAGGCAGTCATCAAGTATAAAGGAACCATTAGTTCAGACAGACACCTCAAAAATTCAGTTTAAATTTCATTTAAACTGTTTCATATTTGAACGATAAACACAAGATAAGTATTAGACAGTGTCGCTATATTGAACACAATCGAATTAAAATTGTGTTCCTAAGTAGTGTTAACAAGGTTTGACCTAATAATTTATTACCGTAACTTTAGGTTTGTCAAGGAAATATTAAAGTATTTCAAAGTTCCCTCACTTCTTTTACAATGAATGCTTGTTAGCTTCTTTCTAATGCTAGTTCACTTCCGTTAGTGATATTTATTGATTTAGCTTATCATTTTTATTTATCCATTACTGTCTACTTAGACTGACTAGTTAATTGCAATCTAGTAACTTCATATAGTTCAGTCATTTTGTCACATAACAAACTCTAACTTATGAGGAGTTGGAATCATTATATGTGGATTCATTGACAAGATGTAGTTAACGATGTAGATCATCTACAGATAGTATGCAAATTATTATCATTCTGTAATCAGTTAAAACTGTTAAAAGAACTGATATTTCTATAATTATTCCTAAAAATATATTTGCATATTTTCCATGAATCAATTATGCAAATTAGATCCATGACGTAAAGCAATTTAATGGTTCAATAATGCAAAATAAAAACAATCTAGCATAGATTAAATTCCTCACTAAAAGTATTTTTAAAATATATTCAGTGAACAAAATGAAGAAGTCTGATTCCATTCATTTTTGTCCTGCTAATCATGTTCGTGAGTTAAAAACACCAATGTCATCTTGTTCTTTGGTTAAACATCACTTAGATAGTTTCGCTTCAGTTTTCATGTTGTGTAATTAACATTCCATTTCTAAATACATCTGTATTGTTTATGTCAAATTTCACTTTGTTATCATACAAACTGGGAATTCAGATTGAGTTTTTCGTCGAATTGTTTCGGTTTGTTTGGTCTGTCGTAGAGCGTTTAATTCCATCGAAATATCGATCCCAAATAAATTCGTATATTTAATTAGATTTGACCAATGTGTAATGGATATGATACCAACAATCAAATAAGAAATCCAATATGATGTGTGTTGTTGCTCGTATGCATATTTCATGCATAAACCAAAGAAGATACAGGAAGACCGTATGAAATTTGAATTCAAGCAAACCGTTTTTTGAACCAGTGTATGTTTATATTATCACAAAATGGTATATAATTGGTAATTAGTCATATATATACATATATATATATATATATATATATATATATATATATATATCTCCTTACTCTTATACATCTACGTCTTCGACTTACATATGTGTTTGTACTTCTCGATATATATATATCAAGAAGTA
>NC_031500.1:2928337-3044314 GCF_000237925.1 Schistosoma mansoni
GAATTAGTATTTTTCGGCAGATTTACTAAGTTTTGATTTCTCTAGGTAAAAAGTTGTAGTATGGATAATCGACATTAGTGGATTTTGGAGATCTTCGTCAATTTATTTACATAGAGAAAAATTATTATGAATAATATTTATAAAAATATTTAAATATATTGATCTTGAGTCTTCTAAAATACATCTGATGAATTTTTACAAATATATATTATTCCTATTTAATGTTTATATGAATATTTTAGGTTTTTATTGATTGATGATAAGGTGTTTTTGAATAAGGTCAGTTGATATATTTTCCATCAATGATTTATTTTTGTTTAAGAAAAAAGATGTTGAAGAAACTTATTGTAGGACTGTCAATAGTTTGCAAATATTTAAGTACGGTGAAAGTCACTTTGGTAGAAAGTTCCATACTTCAAGATCATGAGAGGATAAGAAAAAGTAAGGAGATAAAATATTCAATAAATCCTAACAATTAACACAAAAAAGATGATAACTCTATTATGCATGGGGGATAAATCTTGTTAAACTTAGACTCTTCATCAGTTTATTATTGTTCATTAACTAGAATAGTATCGTATTTCTATTTTAAAAACAACTGGATAAAAATCCCATGATATAGGTTACAAAGAGAATTATATAGAGAATTCATTGAATTAAAATGGCTCACATTTTCATCCATTTAAAAATATCCCACAGTTAATGAGTAGTTGTATTCTACAGCAAAAAATATAATCAATTTACTTAATATTACAAGGATGTTTTATTGGTTTAAATCAAGCTACTTTAATTGAACATTTTAAAAATAAACTTTTATTTCGCAGACGTAAATACATCCAACCAATCTTGCAGTAGCAGAATGAAAGTATTATCTGCTGGTTATAGATCAAGAAAAACTGACAAAATCCAAGATCCTGTTGAAAGTTGGGGAACATGTTGTTTAGTCTTACAAACAGGACATTTATTTCGAATAAATCCACCGGGATGGATTGTAGCAAGTAAACCACTGACACAAACTACTAATATATCATTGAATAAGCCACCATTATCTTCAGTGACTTTAGAATTAGAGAGTAATTTTAAAGATATATTAGTTGGTATGAAACTTTCTAATCCATTGATGTCTGATCACCAGAGGCAGAAATTTCAGCCAATCATATTGACTATCGACAGATTACATAATCTTCCTGTTGCTCCATATAGAAGCTATGAAGAAATGAGAAATATATGTGAACCATTACGATTAGTAACTACATTTTCTGATGTATGGAGCCATCAGTCACGAGATTATGTTCAAGAAAAGGAAATATATATGGATGAAGTACAGGTAAATTTATCGAATTATAGAGATAACTTTGTGCGTGTACCAAAATATCAATTTTTGACATTACATCTCAAAACAATGTTTTTCACATAGTAATCACCATAGGTTTCGTTATCTTCGTGTGACGTTGTGTATCCGTTGTGTCATGTTAATTGTCCCATATCTACATATGGCCATAAGTGACTGATTAGCAAAATCCAGTTTGATAAACCAAACCTATCCAGATGTGTCTAATGATTACGAATCGATTCTAAGAATTTTCTTGATCTGAAACTTCGACATTTTCCTAGAGAAATCTGTGTCTATAATAGTCTACTTGTACAAAATGTAGTGAAGTTATTGCATTAGCTTACGAGTGACATGGATTTCAAAAAGTCTCAAAATTTTTGTAGTAATTTTTATCATGTTTTTCATGTGTCGGGGGATGATTTGACCTTTGCTTTCAGGAGTGGATATATGATTTATTAAACGCTTTTTGATGAAATTACGTGGGTACGAATTTTTATGTAAAGCGGATATGAGAAAAAGTTTCTTAACTTTTCACCCATTGAAAGTGCTGTAGTGAGCTTTGGTTATTTCTAAATGATGTTTGTACATAACTTCTTTTGTGAGCTCTTGGGTTGTTGCTAATGTAATCTAAACATTGATTTGAACACTTGTGTCTTCAACATTTGTTCACTAGTTCAGATGAATAAGATATCCAAGGATAAAACACATTCATACTAAAGTTCATTGAGAAACAATTGATAGTAAAATTTATGTATGTTACTTATGAAAAATAATAGCACAAATTTCCAGTGAAATTCATTCAATAAGAGACTGATCAATTGCAGTCCTAAACATCAATCGGAAGATCCAAACAAACAATACCAAGTGAATTTAAACTTCATCCCATTGCACAAGCAAGTGGCTATCAGGACTCAGTTGGTGAGTGGATAACGCGATGGCGTTTGGGGCGAAAAGTACTGGGTTAGAGTCTCAGAGTGAACATCAGCTCTGGGATGCAGGTACAACCGGCTGACGAGTCCCAAATAGGACGAAACGCGCGTCCTGGATTTCACTGCTAGCTATTATCCATCTTTTCATTAACTTTAAGTTTGAAAATTCTAAATTCAATTCAGTTTCATGAACACTAATAGAAACGCTTTAACCTTCATCTAAATATCGATTTAATAACTAAGGTTAACTGATTAGTGCAATTCTAATTGATAAGATATAGTGTACTTTATTTTGTAGAGACGTAAGCTTCATCCATTGTGTATATATCTCAGTAAATAATCGTTATTATTATATTATAATTAATTTTAATAAGCTTCAGTTTAACATTGTTGACATTCAGTTAAGAAGCCTTGAATTAGATGTAACACATGTCCTAGATTCCATTGACTATTTCTATTCAAAATATTATCACTACCATTAATGATAGTAGAAATAATCGGCAAAATGTTTTTTAATACAGAAAATTGACTAAATTTAAATAAAAATAAGATAAAAAAGTGGGATCTCATAAACTAATTATGAAGTAAAGATAGGTGACACTTTTTGAAATCTTATTATTAATCTTTAAGGTTAGAACATTGTCAGAAACATGTCAGGAGTGTCGCACTTGTACCTTCTAAAGAATCCTGATTTTTCAATGTGAAAAATATTTAAATACCAGAACATAGTTTAATTGGTTATTTCTGCTTCACAATGTTGTAGAATGTTTCTTTTTTACAAGATAGATTTGACAACCCAGCACTTAAACCTTCTCATATACTCAGGCTTAGGACAGACAGTAGCTGTAGAGGAGTTCCAAGAAGAGTTAATTAGCTTTTCAAGCTCGTTATCAGTGATGTTTTCAGTGCCTTAAAAAGAACGATATACTTTATTGTACTTGTGCTTATTTCCATCCCTTTCCTATAGTGTTTCATAAATTAATATTCTTGATAAACATACTATAGATCGTCACTGTAAAACCTGTTTATATTTTGCGATTGCATAATTTAAAAAATGAAATCACTGAAATGAAATCAGCTCCCACTCGGTTAGTGATTCATTTCATCAATCAAGACCACCGCCTAAACAAGTTTCAATATTCAGTTTCCTTATATTTTATAAATATGAATTTACTGTGAATTTTAGGAAAACTATTCATCCTGGGTATTATGATTTACAGTTTTTTAAATCCACTATAGGTTATCCTAACATATGATATTCATGGATTATATCTTCGTGAATTGGTACAAACTTTACCTGTAGTCATTGATTTGTACGACAGAGTGTGCCATGACGATGGAACAAATGAAGTTAAACAACTACCTGGAAATGGTTTATTTTGCACTGAGCCAGATGATGATAAAATTGGAAAAGCTCAACCAAATTTAAAAACAAATGTATTTTCAACGAAATGTATAGATAAAAATACTGGTGAAAACCGCTCTAAAATTCCATCACCTACTGGAAGGATTGTCTTGGATTTAAGTGAAATAATCCATTTAAAATGTGTTAAAATGAAACGAACACTGCCTATACTGCCAATTAGCGAATCTGATCTAGATTTATTAAAAGACCATAGATCTATTAATGAAAATCCTAGAAGTATTCCTCGTAGTTATATTGGTTACGTGGATTGTCAGTGTGAAATATCCATTGAAATAGAGATGAATATCAACATGAATCGACTATTACAAATAAACACCTTACCTGAAAATGCACAGACTATTGAACGTATGGTTTTCATCTTGGAAAAACCTGATAAAACCGAAATAGAAGGTAAAATCAAATCATTTTCTGAACATATTTTAACTACTTATAAGTAGACGTTCATTTTATGCAAAATATATTTGTAACAGAAGGGGTTTTGTGGAGATTTCAGTATTTTCATAGTTGAAATCATGAAGGCCGTTTCGTCCTATTATGGGACTCCTCCTTTATGGAAAATATATGTCTACAGGAGGCTAGGAAAGATTGCATTACAAATTTATTAGACAATAAATAACAAATGAGGTTAAGTACTAATCAAGGAGTTAAGGAAGAAAATAATTTATAGGTCAGATAATAGTCCAATTGACTGATATGAAAAAAAGCGACAAACACAAAGGTCATAATAATAGACTGAATAATAATAATCAAGAAAAGTTGTATAAGGTAAAATAATAACTGATTAGAGTTCAAAATGTAAAACAGTGATTTATAAACAAAAAACTCGATAATAATCAAACAAAAGTGCAGAAAAGAGGAAAAAACAACAACCGAAAACATACCTATTAAGGGAATTAGGTCCAATGAAAGGTGAGAGGTTGGAAAAATCGTTTCTGCGAATCGGTTAAGTACTCTGACGCGAGACTGGTAGGTCCTGGTTTCGAATCTCGCGAGGCAGGACCGTGGATGAGTACTGCTGAAGAGTACCACAATAAGACGAAACGGCCGTCCAGTGCTTCCAGGTTTTCGATGTTGGTCTAGCTTCAATTGACTCATGATTTCAACTATGAAAATATTATTTGTTCCAATGAGTTGGAAGTATCAGTTGTACCTGATAACCATCAGAAACTCATTTGGCCCATCTGAACAACTGGTGACAAGAAGTGTGGTGTCAGTTAGACAGTTTGTAATTGACAATACATATATGTCTAAAAGTACCTCGAATACTGAACAGAGTTCTTTGAGGACAGTCTGAGTGTTTTACTGCTCTAGTAATGTTGATCAGAATGTCTTGTGATATTTAGTTGTTGTATAACGATAACCTTTTTTGTGATCTATAAACACCAAATAGGTTAGATACCCTAATACGTCCTTAAATTTTATTTTTCTTTATAGCAAAGTATGTTTCAGAGATAATAGAAAAGATTCAATTATTTGTATTAAAATCTAATGCACGTTCTATTGGAATATCTGATGAATTACCTTTACATATCATTAAAGCAAATTTAAATTCTAGACAATCACAATATATGCCATGTATCCATTCAAAATCATCTAATGCAATATTATTAAATAACTCTAATGATAAACATAATAATGAAGATATTCCACTAGTAAATAAATTGATTACTGGATTTTATTTAAATGATGAAGATTTTAATTTAATTATCCTTGAAACTGATCATCATGATATAAGTCAATCATTAGAAAGTTTATTTATTGAATGTTTTAATAAATATAATGAATATTCTAAATTATATTCTATACATAAATATAATAATAATAATAATATAAAATTTTTAAAAAATAATAAAATTCTGTTTACTAAACGTTTATATGCATCATTAAATTGGTATTTATTAGAATATAAAATGTTAATACCAATAAAATCAATAATCAATCAATCAATATTTTATATACGTGATTTATTACCACGTTTAATTTATTGTTTTATTTATAAAATAATAAATTTAAGATTTTATTGTTTTAATTTATCAAATTGTATTAAAGAAAATTTATTACCAAATTATAAAATGATTCAATTATTAATTAAACAATTTTGTATTTCATCTATTTTAATAAATAATAATTTTAATTTATTGATTAAATCATCAATCAATAATAGAATAATAAATAATGAAATGAATATAGAACAAATTAATGAATACAATAATAATAATAGTAGTAGTATATTTAATCAAAAAGAAAAAGAAAATTTAAATAAAATAAACAAAAAAAACAAAAATAACAAACGATAACCTTTAAAAGATAAACATTTTGATTATTGGTTTATTTTTAATAAAAAAAAGTATATATAATAAATTAAATAAACAATTTGTTTATATTTATGGTATTTAATCAATTAAGTCATCAATTATTTTTAAAAATGAACTTTATTACAAAATTTTATAAAACAAGAAAGATTTACTTATTCTAATGAATGTTTAAGTTTTCATAGTTGAGATCATGATTCAATTGAAGCTTGATCATCATGGTAAATCTAGAAGCACTGGAAGGCCAGGGAGTTCAACTGAGTCTGTTGTAAGATGATAGCTCATTGAAGACAATGGTGGATGTGTCGCTCAATTTCGTGGATTGGTAGAAGTTAGACATTAACACCGTTGTATACCGGATCAATGGTCTAGAGGTTAAGCGTTCACGCGCGGGACTAATAAGTCCTGGGTTAAAATCTCACGAGACAAGATCGTGAATACGCACTGCTAAGGAGTCTCACAATAGGATGAAACGGCCGTTCAGTGCTTGCAGGTTTTCTATGGTGGTCTAGCTTTAATTGATTCATGATCTCAACTATTAAATTTACTATAATATCCACAAAACCCCTTCTGATATTAATCAAATGTTTAAATTCTGGAAGTTTCTAATTATCACAAGATGATTGTTATAATGAAATAATTATTAAACAAGTAATTTTAAATGATAAATTACCATTCAGATTAAACTTACGGAATAGTGATACACATAAACAAATTGTCGTTCCGTTGTACTATTCAAACTTGGATTATTGTTAATTTGCTTATTTATTCTCTGAAGAAGTGGCTTACACTGAGTCACGAAACGTCAGAAAATCTAATTTTTATACTCATTCGGATATTACAAATATATTATTTATTTATAATAATCTACTCAATGCTCAATTTATTCAAAATTATCAAATCAAATCTTGGTAATGATACCTATAAAAAGTTAGACAATTGAATAAATCAACACAAACTATTACATAATATGGTAAGCAAAGATGGATAGTGGCTAGCAGTGGAATCCAGGACGCGCGTTTCGTCCTATTTGAGACTCGTCAGCTGGATGTACCTGCATCTCAGAGCTGATGTTCACTCTGGGACTCGAAACCAGTACCCTCGCTTCAAACGCCATCGCGTTATCCACTCGGCCACTGAGTCGTAATAGCCACTTGCTTGTGCAATGGGATGAAGTTTAAATTCACTTGGTATTGTTTGTTTGAATCTTCTCATCGATGCTTACTATGCTTGTGAATTAAGCCTATATCGAGGAAATACGCACAGTATGCACATATGCCAATTAGAGACTGACCAGTTGCAGTCCTAACACATCAATGGGAAGATTCAAACAAACAATACTAAGTGAATTTATTACATAATATGTTATAATGTGTCATATTACATAAAGAAATCGAATGAGAAGTTAGTTTATTAGGAAATAAAAATAAACAAAGTATCTGCGCTCATTAGGAAAGTATACAGCGCATTATGCAACACTGCTTGGTTACATATGATGTTTTCTGAAAACGTCACACCAAACCCCGCAACTTGATCATGAAGAAACTTAGGTAACTAAAAATAAATTTACTCCAGGGACCGATGCAATCCACATTTTGCACACAAATATATAGGCATATGAGTCATTATCGATTAGGCATTCTTATAGATAATTTAAGTGATTAATATTTGCGTAAGTAGGATAAATACGTGAGCCGGTATCTGCGATCATACATACCCATCGATATAAGCATAAAAACATAAAGGCTAATTGTATGAGAATATAGAAGAATCACCTAATTTATATGTATGGTTTCTGGAGTCATCTCATGGATGGTTAAGACTGCTGTGGATCAGTCGTCTCTTCTTGACATACCTTCGTCTTGTGTGGATTGTCTTGATATTGCCATTATGTTACAAGCAGTTGTTAAGCAGTTATAAATGATGGCTAATAGTCCCAGAGCAGACATTAACTCTAGGATGTTGTTACATCTAACTGACTAGTCACAACCAGTAAGAAACGTGCGTCGTGGATTCAACTGCCAGCCACATTCCTTCTCTGCATAAAGAATTACTTTTGTCTGAAATAAAACTGTCTGTCTAGATATAGGCTAGTTTAAAAGGTTTAATTATTTAAACATGTACAAACCTATATGGTGTAAGGGTATTAGTATAAGTGAAATAAGTAGCCGGTTAAAACAATCTTAGACTGTTTTAATCTAAAAATAAATTTCAATCATTCAAATTATTTCTTTGTTGATGAGTTAATTAAGGACTAAAGTGAATAAATTTTTCATTAAAATGACTACCAAATGAAAAGTAGATAGTATGATTTTATTTTACCTATCAGTACAGAGCAACATCGATAGATCAGATATTCATAGTAACAGTATTCTACTACTGAACTTTAATTGTTCGTGTTAATGAGATGAAATATTTGAACAAGTTAAAGTATGTTTAACAAGAAAGTTATTTTGTAAGATATGAAACATCACAGTACACTAAGTATTGTAAAAGATAAAGTAATCAAGCTGTCAGTAACGTGACATTAGGATTTAATAAATATCAAGTTAATATTGTAAACGAGAAAAGTCACATTGGTAATTTCTGTCTTGGCAGCATCCCCTAATCATAATATTGATTTGAGTTCATCTCAACAGTGCTATTCAGTTATTCATTGGTATCTTGATACCCGAATGAATAAAATAAAATTGTGATTTAGAAGTATTTAGTAGTTAAATTTAGATTTGTTTTTAGGATGTTTCATGTAGGATAATCACAATTTTCTTTTGTTCTAACCATTTTCAAAATCCACTGATTTCGACTTAAGTTCTATGTAATCATTTCATTAAGTTAATCTATAATTGATTGCTTATGTCCATTTCAACTTTGTGACTACGTTGTATTTCTTTTTATGCTTTAGTCTTTTCTTCTTGTCTGTTGAATTTGCATACGTTGGTTTTTTCCTCATAATAATTTATCCATACCAATTTGTATGAAGCTAAACATAAGTCAATGCTTAACTTCCTCTGTCATCTTGAAGTTTATGGAGCAAGTTTTGCGCTTACAACCAAACTTAATACCAAAAAGCATACAGAGCAAAACACGTTCTGCGGTATTATCATAGTTTTTGATTGATTATTGATGTCAGTTCTATGTAACAATAATTTTCTTTGATAAAAAGTTATAATTTGAATGACTAAATTATAAGTAATATATGTGAAGATTATATTTGAAATAATCTTAGCGATTGAAATTTAAATAATTTCAACGTTTCATTCAGCAAACTTGTCTGGACTTCTTTAAGAAGAGTAGCCTCAGATTTCAAGAAAAAATGGATTAGGCGATTATTTTTAGAATATTTGATTTTCTGAAGGGATATGGTTGATGTATACTCGGTGTGCATAGAGATCTGCTGAAAGTTTGTTGGGATAGCGTTTTCATTTTTTAAATTTCAAATGTGAGCATATCAGCAATGCAATAGTTCATTGAAATAACCTAGGGAAAACATATCATTTAAGTGGTCACACCATATTGTAGACGTTTATCTTTAACTACTTTATAATTATTATCACTTTCATCATTTTGTCTAGCTTATTTGTGAAAATTTGAACTGAGTTTTTAAACTCTTTCTGTCACGCCCAATCTGTTCATTCATATTTTGAACCTGTATCAGTGTGAAAACTATAATTATTATCCATTAGTAAATTAAATGATTCTGTTGTAACAAATAAATCTAAAACATGAATAGCTTCGAAGATCCTCGAAATTGGTGTGGAGCTCATTAATTTTACTGGACACAAGCCTAGATAAAAGAGCTTGGCTAAGTGTCCTCACCAGAACACATTTGTGTATACTGAGCTGCACATCTCTTACGACAAATATTCAACTGAGATTCTGTACATTACAATACTTCAATCTATGGTTCAAATATATCTTCACATCCCATCATCCATGACATCTCGTTTGATTGACTTCGGGATCGTTACCTAAAAAGAGAAAGCAAAAAGTAGCATCGATAAACCCTGAACATCACTGACTTTTTCTACTCTATACATGTTACACAAAAATTACATTTTTAGAACATTTTCTTTCTTTTTCTAAATCAGTATGTATGTGGAAGATTGAAAGCATACGATATCAAATTAATTGACATTGTCCAACAATGTCTGTTGTTCTTACTTTACAAACTGTATCAAAGAAATTAACTACATAACCTCATAAATACCATTTTTTGTTTTGACCAGATCATCTTTTAAGTGCTTCTATACTGTCAGCCATTTACGAGATTGATTTATTTCTTCTAGGATTTTATGAAATTCAACAGTTTTGGTGTTGATGTTGTAAAATGACATCTGATAAGACTGTCTCTGATGGTGAGTTCTGAACGTCGTGATGAAATAAAAGTATGGTCATTACTCTGCTGTACCTTAACGACAAACTTGGAAACACTATATGGCGTTCGATAATTACATCTATAAAGCAATACATGTTCATTGTCAGTGACAAATTAGTTATTTAAAGCCAGATCTCACTCGTTAATAATATGGTTCATAACAAACTTAATATATTGTCGGGCAGATACTTGTTCATAATTAAAATCTTTCTAGATTCGTATCAAAACTCTTCAAATTTACATCAAACACTTAAAGTCTTCACACCAATTCAATATAGAACTTCATCATAAATATTAATTTTCAAAGAGTTTCTTTGGCATACGTCTTTTTAAACTAACAATATAGCTATTTGATAAAAAATATTGACATTCAGTAAAATCTAAATCATTTTTGTAATCACTCACCTTGTAATGTTCTAGTCAATTACGTGTGTTGGTCGGTTCATCATCTAATTTTGAGATATTGTTCATACTGACAGCAAATAAATGTTTCCAAAAAAGAGTTGCTACTCAGAACTATTTTGTTTAAATATCATAGAAATCAATCACTGAAATGTTAATCATAAATATGAAAAATTAAACGATACAGTTGTTATATATTAGAAAATCAAATCAAAGGATTCATAGTTGAAACAAAAAACTTCATTCACTTGGTATTGTTAGGCTGAATCTTCACATTGATGATTCGGACTGCAATCGATCAGTCTCTTATCGGCATATGTGAGTACTGTGCGTATCGCCTGGATGGATGGTGGCTAGCAGTGAAATCCAGGACTGTATGTCGAACAGGGTGTTTTCTACATATAGATAAAAAGTTATGAAATCATAACAACTTATTTGTAAGAATGGCGCTTTTAAACGTTTATTGCTTTCTACTGTAATTAGAACATAACAAAGTTAATGCTTGAAGTGAACTTTGTTTATTAATGATGAAATGAATAAATGATGGAATGTAACAAGGTGATACCGTTTCAAAAAGTACTCTATCATATGAAGATTATTCATTTTCAATGATAATTCATATGACCAAACAACATTAAAAGCATCCACATCAATCACATATTTATCCCATCATTACGTTACACGAAAATATTGAAAAAAAATTTGATAACATGTAATTCAGCAAGTAACAAAACCTAAGTTTTCAAATTATTAGCCAATTTTCTCTTTTGATGGTTTGACCAGTCTTCTTATTATATTGCTGATACTGATAAGTTTACTCTTATTTCCATTTGTTTTAATGTGTAGATGTATACAATGTTATTAACCTAGTTCTATTTCGATTACAATGATTATCCTTTTTATCAGGGAAAAAAGAACAAAACATTTTCAGCCTTACTGAAATTCATCAACAAAGTGACTTTTAAAACTTCGTGAACGATAACCACTTGGAACTTCAAAGTAGAAATCATCTGGTTCACCAGCTTAAATGTTCCCACTGTGCTAACAGGGTAACAAAAAAATCGCCAATCCGACTTAATAAACTACAATGATTAGTGACTAGACATTAATGTATAATTAACTGTTTAGTTATGAGTGCTGACTAAATACTACGGAAAAATTTAGGAACTTAATTCAATATCTGGTAGTTCATTAATATCCTATGAATCTTATACAAAACGAGTTATTAGACAAAAACAACTTCAATGTAACCTCTTTGTATAGATTGTTGCAGATTTCTATCCAAATTTATAACGTTAAATGAACATTCGTTTAATAATGAATTATTCATTTTCAAAGTTTCAATGCTAGTTTATTTTCATAGTTGAGATCATGAGTCAACTGAAGCTAGACCACCAAAGAAAACCTGGAAGCAGTGGAAGGCCGTTTCGTCCTATTGTGGGACTCCTCAGCAGTGCGCATCCACTATCTCGTCTCGCGATATTTGTTGCAGTTCAGATAGTAATTATTTTTAATAACTTAGTGATAATGTATCTAACTGATATACTAAATTATTTTGTTTATTATCATATATAAAATCATTTATTTAAAATAATTAAATACTTGAAACCAATTATCATACCATTAGACTAGATCATAATAAATCCTGACAAGAACAACACAACACCTTTTATAAATGAATTTATTGAATAAAAAGAAATTCTTTGGTAAACATTGGATTTACTTGTCAATTATTATCTTTGATTAAATTTCGATTGTTTATTAAATCTATTTTAAAATATTATTGTTACTACTATTATTATTGGTAGTAGTATAAGTTACTATTCACTGCCTTCTCGTGGCGGGGGGTGTTGTTTACGAAACTGAGAGGACGAAAAGCGAATGTCCGGCGCTTTAACCGGGTTGGTGGACACGGTAAGTTCACCTGGGGGAGTTGGAAAACCCTGATTCCAAACCAATGGCGTACATGGGCTCCGGTATCCTGAGGGAACAAATCGCGTATGAACCAATTGTTGGTCACTGGCTACCATGGGACTGCATCTCCTTACAATGCTCCACTGCCTTGTGGATCAGATCTTTAGATCAAAGGCTCCAGGTGTGGCCCCCTAAGAAAACCACCTGCTTCAGTTTGGGCATCTGGGCAGTATCACAGCCCTCACACAAATCAAATGAGATTTGTGTGGCGCATATATATCTGGTGCCTCATTGTACCAATATATATGTGTTTAAATAAATAAATAAAGTAGTATTAGTATTGTTATTAGTAGTAGTATTAGTATTATTTCATAACTGAATACTTTATTAATGTCAAATTATTTAGTTATTAATTTAAAATAGAATAAAATTAGGACATATCATTTTGTATAGAATTTAAATTATTATTATTATTTAATTGCCTAAGGCTCTAATTAACTATATATTCTGGGTCATTTATGAAAGTGATATCATTTCAATTGCCATAAGTTAGAATAAAATTTAGATTACCTTCTTTAATTTAAAAAATTCCTGATTTAGTTTTGTAACTTTAAATTTCATTAGAAATAATATGAAATGATGAATAAAATGGTGCTCCTCACAATATGATTGCTCAGCCTTTTTTATCGATATTTGTGGCACTTAAGGGATAAAGGAGATTCATAACAAGGGTGTGTGTAATTGATGAGACTATATTCTCTGAGCCATATAGTTAAAATGAGAAGATTTCATTATCATTGTAAACAATATTAACGTCTACTTCACAACGACTACATGATTTAGGTATTACTGATAATGTTATTCAGAGTGGCAAACTGAACAACAGTTGTTAGTTTCTTTTACTTGTTCAACAATACTGTTTAGATTTTATAACGAATATAGTTAGTTCAGTCATCACGTGGCGTCAGTTCACGAAATGAAAATCAGATGTTCAGTTGCTTTGCATCTGTGTGGACTTACCAATTTAACTAGTTTTATTGAGTTATTTACATTTAGTATACGATTTAGCATGTCCATTATTTCATTACTAATCATCACTCTTCATAATTAAACAAAAAGCAAGAAAGGTGATGTAAAGATGATCCTTTAGGTTTATCGACAGAATCTCATTCAACATCCTTGATCATTAAAGTGTTCGTCTAATGCATACAGAAGAAGCTACATAAATAAATAAGCGTAAGCTATATGTAAAAAAGGTGTAGAAATCTTTTTTGAAATGGCCATCCATTATATCAAATGACTATTTTCAGCCTAATTAATACAAATTCATTTAAAATTTATTATTAATTTATTCACTTGCATTATTTTATTACTTATCTATTAAAACAATAGTTTATTTTAGAGAAAGGTTAACGTTTTCCATTAAAACTGTTAACCACTACATTATGGTTAAACTATTACAGATTTTATCAGAAGGGGGTTATGTGGAGATCTTAGTAATTTTATATGGTAGAGATCATGAGTCAAATGAAGGTAGACCACCATAGAAAACCTGGAAGCAGTGGAACGCCGTTTCGTCCTATTGTGGGACTCCTCGGCAGTGCGCATCCATGACCTCGCCTCGTGAGATTCGAACTCAGGACCTGCCAGTCTTGCGCCAAAGCACTTAACCGATAGACCACTGAGCCGGCGTCCCGTGGTTAAGTGCTCTGGCGCGATACTGGTAGGTCCTGAGTTCGAACCTCCTGAGGCGAGGTCGTCCCACAATAGGACGAAACGGCCGTCCAGTACTTCCAGGTTTTTTATGGTGGTCTAGCTTCAATTGACTCACGCTTTCAACTATGAAAATACTAAATCTCCACAAAAACCCCTTCTGATGATAATACATTTTGAACAAGAATTTTCTGGGTGAGCATCTATTTGTTTGTGTTGTTTGTAATGAAATAAGATAATTCAAAAAAGAAATAGAAAGTAATCAGTTTCAATCAAGTTTTATCGGTGAGAATTAAAAATTATGATTGAACTCATATGTTTCTATTTTTTTAACATGATTGACTCCATTAAAATGGAAATGAAGTTTAGAAAACACTGGAGACCAAAGTCAAAAAATTCCATTCCATAGTAGATCAATTTGCGTTTCAATTCACGCTTGTCTTTTTTTCAAAAAGACGACGTGGTGTTCTATTTGTTACCACGGTTGTTGATTTTTATTCATCAGATGTTTAACCTTTTTATGACAACTTGATGTTTCAAACTTTCGACTTTCGAAATGAAACGTGATCTAGAAATTTGTACCATAATTAATTTGAAAAACGTTTACCAGTCCTTTCATAGTAAACTGATCTGTACTAATACATATTTTGAATGTAAGACATTATCATTGATGATGATATGAATTTCTGTCGGTCTAAATAAACACATCACGTTCTATCCCGTAAGATTTGGGAGGAAGAACAAGTTCAGACAGACTGGAAAGGAGGATGCCTCATCAAAATACCAAAGAAAGGAGAGCTGAGCAAGCATGAGAACTACAGAGGCACCACACTGCGATCGGTAACAGGAAAAGTCTTCAACAGAGTGTTGCTGAACCGGATGAAATACTCAGTAGACGTCCAGTTTCGGAAGCTATATGCTGGATTCCGCAAGGATCCGTCGTGCATAGATAAAATCATGAAACTACAGATAATTGTTTAGCAATCAACTGAATGGAATTCGTCACCATACATCGACTTCCTTGACTATGAGAAAACGTTCGACAGTGTGGATAGAAGGGCCTCATCGAACCTTCTTCGACACTATCGTGTACCCTAGAAGATCGTCAACATCACACGAAATTCATACGACGGACTACACTGCAAAGTCGTGCATGGAGGATAGCTGACAGATGCATCTCAAGTAAGGACGAAACTCCGCCAGAATAACTCTGTAATTACGTGCGACTTTAATTATATGAATTTGAAGATGCGAGTACGTCAAAGTTTAGTATTCAAGGTATTTATTCATGCATTTACTTTTCATACAGAATTTCGGTTTAAGTTTTGGTTACACTACTTAGAGAAGTAGATATATTCATATTTCGGAGGACCGGTGTTGTTTTACTGTTGACAATAGTCAACTCTAAACTATTGAGCTGTGAGATCTAATCTTGGTTCACTCCTCCTTGAGTAGCCACAGAATATTACTGACACCGGAACAAAATTATAATTAAGAGCTGGGAACATAAACATGCATTTGGTTATCGAGTTGCCCAGTTAACATGCAACCGTATTATGAACTGAACTAATTTTTCCATCCCATTCACACCAACAAATGCAGGTGAAAACAACTAATGTAGTAAGTAACGGACTCTTCAGCAGTGAGTAGGCGTCAACATACACAAGGGAAAAAATAACATCATCAAATACAACACTTAGAACATCAATCAAATCAACCACACTTGATGGACAAGCTCTGAAAGAGGTGGAAACTTCACGTACCTGGACAGCATCATCATCATCATCATCGATAAACAAGAAGAATCTGATGCAGACGGAAAGGCAAGGATTGGCACAGCAAAGGCAGCATTCCTATAGTTGAAGAACATATGGGACTCAGAACAACTGTCTGAAAGCCAACATCAAAGTAAGACTTTTAATACAAACGTCATAACAGTCCTATTGTACAGAGATGAGACTTGCACAACTATCACTAGAATTCTTGTGAACGGCCTCTTGTTCTCTACTAGGGATAACAGGCGTTAGTAATTAAGTGATATATTCTATTTATATTTGTTAAATGCCTTCATATTCCTGTAATGAACTGACAATAGTTCGAGTAAAAGACGTTTAGTTTCAATTTTGGTAAATCAGTTAATTTTCTCTGCATCACCCTTTAGCACAGTTTTCAGAAATATGATGACACTATAAGATAATTATTGTTTTAAATGATACTTTTGTAAAACACAGCATGAGATTACCAGAGTTATTGACTTTAGTATTATATTCAAAACAGTTTACCAGTTTCTAGTTAATCAGGTATCATATAGATATACAATTTAAATATATAACGATTTTATTTTTGACAATGAATAAATTAATGGACAGATGGTTACGGAAAAACCCGTAGTATTATTGATTTCTTTGTTTAATTTCATAGTGTGTGATTGTCTGAGATGAGAATAAATTGAAATTAAATCTCAGTTTGTCTTGTTACTTAAGGTGACGACATTTCCACCCTTAACGTAACAAATATTATATACACATATATATTTCTACCACTTAATTTTCGCCGTTTTAGCATCTTGAGGATTTGTGTGTTAGATAAGTTTGACAGTCCAAAAGAAAGGCAACATAAATCACTCATTCAGAATTGATTATCACATTTTGAGATGTCAGAACCTAGTTATTTTGCTTCTATCAACATGTATTTTAATGCTCGAAAATATTTTCGTTTCAAAATCTTGAGTTGGCTATGAGTTTATTAAAAGAGTGTCTCAATGCTGTTTATATTTGCGTCCAGTTAAGATTTGGGGATTGTTGTTAGTCTTCAAAATCATGAGTTCCATTTCATTTGCATTAATTCACCTAACATTTCAAAATAACAAAAATCTTCAAACCATAGTATTCGCATCTAATTATCTAACTATGGAAAAATTAAAATGGTAGACAATTATTCTAGTGAAATAGTTGATAATAACTTGAAGGATCTGATTAAACTGTTTCGTCAAATAAATTTTCGTAGTATTTTAACTAATTGTCAATGGCAGATAAATATCTATAATCAGTACAATCGAATTAATAACTGAATTCGTTTAATTTTCTGTGGGCATCATTCATCGTTTACAGTTTCAGTGTTAGTTACGGCGAATAACTGAGAATCCTAAAGTATGCTAATATATCTTCAACATAATTTGTTATTATCAGAAGGGGTTTTGTGGAGATTTCAGTATTTTTCAAAGTTGAAATCATGAGTCGATTGAAGCTAGATCACCATGGAAAACGTGGAAGCAGTGGAAGGCCGCTTCGTCCTTTTATGGGACTCCTCAGCAGTACGCACCCACGATCCTGCTCTCGCGAGATTCGAACCCAGGACGTACCGGTCTCGAGCCAGAGCCCTTAACTGATAGATCACTGAGCCGGCATCCAACGGTGTTGATGTCTAACGTGGATGCGCACTACTGAGAAGTCCCATAATAGGACGAAACGGCCGTCCAGTGCTTCCAGGTTTTCGATGTTGGTCTAGCTTCAATCGACTCATAATTTTAACTGATAATTTGTTATTGTTTCTTGTCCATGTGTAGTGGAAGTAATTATTTATTTTAAGACAATGAATTATTGAAGTGCATCTCTTAGTAAGACTCTGAGGTATACCTTTTCATCATATAACATTTCTGATAATTTCTTGTCAAGTCATTCTTTGACTAGTTGAAACAAAGTTATTATTTTATAAAGTAAAAGGTATTCGAAAAATTTAGAAATGTAAAATGTCAATTTTTATTGATTATCTTCAAATTGACCGGTTCTTTTATCCTTATATGAAGTGGCTTGATTTTCATTGTATTCGAATATATACAGTTCTGATTATAATAAGTATTATATACGTTGAAAATTAAAATCAGTAATATATTAATTTTATATCAGAAAAAAGTTATGTCTGCTCAATTTATAAGGTATATAACTTGTTATACTTTTCTATTTTAAAAGTCGTTCATAAAAAATGCATACATCAATTATCAGTACCATTTTATTATCCGTCAGTTTAGGAAGAAGAAATTCAATGTATCAGTATAGTAAAATCTAATTCTAACGAAATCCAATAGCTCGTTTTTATTCGCGAACGAGTTCTAAGAGGATTGTGTAAGTAAGTGTTTTATATCAGTATATCAAACTAAAAATTCTACACGTCTATTGATAAGTTATTATGAACCTTATTTTACTATGGAATTTATTGAATCAACCGGTTATACAAAGAAGAATGAAAAAAACTATTTAAAGAACGAAAAAAGAAAGTAAATAGAATATACTTCAACCTAAATATCCTACCTATGGATGACTCCTGTGAATCACCTACAGTACATTCCCTTATAAACAAGTATTATTTGCCTTTAAGCTGTTAAATTGAAGTTGGGTTTCAAGAACACTTCATAGTATCTCAGTTGTTCATGAAACATTGAAATAATATTTACTTTAAAAGGGCGCTATCAAATGAATACAGTTTACCTGTAAATTAAATAAGACAGCTATTTTAAGAGAACATTATTTGATATACCACTATATTTGCATAGATTAATACGGACTATTGTTTCTAAAATCCTCTGTAACATAAATTTATAAGGAGTTGTAGTGTGCATGGTCAAACACGCGAGTAGGACAGTGTGGAATTACACATAAAAATATACACATGCGTAAACTGTAATGTTTATGAAGAGAATAAAGACATTTAAAAATTATGAGGATGGAATTATCATGAAGAGAATGTGGATTGGTGAAAAGAAAATCAATATAGATTCTAAGAAATCCAAAATTTCCAAATGTTCCTTCGTAATCCCTGATTACAACTATTTAGAAAACCTTGTCTCATAAGTTAAAAGCTAAAGCAAATCATTGATCAGTAGATTTATGAAAATTTCCAACAATAAAGCGAACAAATTGCCACCTCTGTATAATATTCATCAAGCACATAGTTACATCTTGATGTTTGTTACGTAATTTCACTTTTCTTTGCAGAAACAATATATTATTATTATCAATGTCTTTATTGAGTATTATATTTTTGGTACAATATGGAATTGTTAGCAAAAAGTATTTCAACACGTTTTCTTTCCTTATCTATTGATCGATCTTGACGAGAAATATTAAGTAATCACTAGTTAGATATTAGCAGTTCAGCAATCGACATCTGAATAATCTTCATTCTTTTTTTCCAATGCATATTGCCAGCCATCACGATGTCTCTGATTGTACATTTTCGTAACTTGTAAAGTGAAAAGTAATAAACTTTTCATAAACGCGGCTCAACATGTTGTGTGATTAATAGACATAATGGCTTGTTAAAACAAAAAAAATGGATAATTTGTTGAAATATCGAGATATCAGGAACAGGTAGCCCAGGTATTCAAGCAGTCCCGCCAAAGGTTCTTTTACTAAATCCCAGTTTTTGTTTTTAATGAAACAATTAATAGTATGTATATGTTTACATGACTAAATACACTCCATGTGCATAAATAATAAAATAGACTCGAAAATAAACTATCCATTTTAATCTATTGTAAGCAAAAATTAATACATTCAAATAGTCGAGTAAGACTTTTTTGATAAATAAACAAAAAAGAAATGAGCAAAGATGGATAGTGACTAGCAGTGGAATCTAGGACGCGCGTTTCGTCATATTTGGGACTCGTCAACTGGATGTACCTACATCTCAAAGTTGATGTTCACTCTAGAACTCGAACCTGATATCATTCGCTTCAAACACCATCGTGTTATCCACTTGGTTACTAAGTCCTGATCAATTTTAATCCTAAATAACAATAGGAAGATATAAATCACTAACTCTAAGTGAATTACAGTTTATTTTATTAATATTAGTTAACTTATTTATATAGTACAAA
This sequence comes from Schistosoma mansoni, assembly GCF_000237925.1. Taxonomy (NCBI): domain Eukaryota; kingdom Metazoa; phylum Platyhelminthes; class Trematoda; order Strigeidida; family Schistosomatidae; genus Schistosoma; species Schistosoma mansoni. The sequence goes on from NC_031500.1 coordinate 2,948,617, forward strand.
ATATTATTCACTGTTATGGTACATAACTTATTACTTAAATCATAATCATTAAGATATATCAATTTGACCTTAATTAATTACTTCATAATAATTGAATCATTTTAGAAAATTTCATTCAAACTACTTAAACATACTATTTATTAGTAAACTTTATAAGAAACATTCATAGATAAACAAGATTATTAGTGAATATCCAATTCATTAATGATGTGATTGAATTTCTCATAACTATTAGTTTATTTATAATATAAAGTTGAATTTTATTATTGAATGATTTGTAAACAAATCTATTTGATAATCATTAATTTGACCGAAATATACATTTACGAGGGGGATATATATATATATATATGTAACCGGACAATTGATTGAAACTATTCCATTCTTATTATTCTATGTCATCTTTAGTGTATGATTATACATTCCAGAATCAATCATAGGATTTAATCATGTTTTTTATCATATCCTATATTATTATATTATCAGTTCAATTAACTTTGATCACAAGTGAAGAATGTCCTAAGAGATGTGCATGTATGGGACAGACAATACGTTGTCAAAATGTTGGTTTTCGAACTATACCACAATTACCAACTATTGTACCTAGTTCAGATGGTGGAGTTCTTGAATATTTAACAATTGTAGAAAATTCAATTATGCGTTTGGAGAAAGCATCATTTGAAGGACATTTAGATTTGTTACGTTTAGAATTATATTCAAATCAAATTGTATGGATATCAGTTGAAGCATTTATTGGTATGCCAATGCTTAAAGTTTTAGTATTGCGTTCAAATCGTTTGGCTTATTTACCACAAGATGTATTTACACCAGTGTATACACTGGAAGAACTAGACTTGTCAAACAATCAGTTGAAACATATACCATTTTCAGTAGAAGGATTAATTTATCTAAAGCGTTTATCACTTGGTAATAATCCAATTCATTGTCCCTGTGAACTAGTTGATTTTTCATTATCCCTTATGTATGTGGAATCAAAATCGTCAAGAGTCACTTGTCATAGTCCATCACAAGTACGGAACGTTAGACTATCAGATTTAGCCGGTCGCCTTCGTACTCTAGTAAATCAAACACGTTTACTAGGCTATCAAGCAATAAATAATGCAGACAGAAATAGGGTACTTTATTCAGAACCTTATCAACAATTATATGGTTATTGGCCATGGCCACATTGTCCAAGACAAGATTTTGGCGGAAAGACGCCTCAATTACTGACTGCATCAGATAGTAATTACGAAACACATGATCCAACTTCAGATGATCTTATTAATAATGGTCCTGTGCAAAACAATCAAGATAATCCTGAAAACAAAGCACCAACTATAGTTGTTCAACTGCAAAATGTTAAAGTAGTGGCTGGTGAAATAGCCAGATTTATATGTAGAGGGGAATCAGGTGTTCCTAGTCAAATCACATGGATTTTACCTGTTAAAGCTACACGTTATATAAGACTATATAGAAGACGACAAGTAAGTAAAAGTTTTTTTTATAGATAAAATTGTATTTTTATATTGCAACTGGTATTCTTATTTGTATAGGATATAACATTAATATGACTAATGATGGCAAATTTTTTTCTAAACAAAATCTAATGTACACTGTGATCATGCAGATTTGAATAAATTAGAGCAAGTTTTATGGCTAAAATGTGACTTGGAGATAACATCACGAGGACTTGGCATATGTTGCTTCTAAGCTAAAAGTTTAGGCTGGGATTTATTAATCAGAATGAAAATTCCAAACTATTCATTCCATTTTCTAGTTTCATCTAAGTAACGACCATATTGAATGTATTTCATCGTAGCTGACTAGTTGTTGAAATATTCAGTTGCTTATCGATTTGCTGTCTTGTTTAGATAAAAAAACGTGGAGAATTGTTTTGAAATCCACTGAAAAATTATCATTACTTTGGTCGATTAAACCTACCAACAATCCTAATTTTTTGAATAACTTATCAATGACAAATTGTTTGTTTTAGTTAGTTTGCTGTAAATAGGTATAATAATTTAAATTCTAACTATACAGCTTTCATGAATAGTAGTCATAAAAAGAAAATTTATTTCACTGAACTGCTTTTAATCTCATTCGAATTGTAGTACTGTATAGAGTTACTGCAGGTCCCAAGCCTAGATGAAGGAAGAGGGTTGGGCATCGGGTTAGAAACCCCATCCCGTAGAAAACAACTTCACTAAAAGTCGCTAACCGAAAATGTAGGGAAATGATACTTTAGAAAATAACATAAACTACTGTTATTCACTAATAAGTAAATAAACGATTTGAACTTTCAAATAAAATTGACTGATAAATGTCAAAAGATAAATCAAACTAGAAATTACCACCTACTAAAACATAAGTAAGTTATCTGAATAATAAGGTATTTCCCTTGGTAAGCTCCTCAGCAAATTTTCAATCATATAAGACTAGTTTGCTAGAGTAGGATCACTGATGAAACAGAACAGTGTTTAGATATTAGTAGATATAATAAAGATATGCTATTGATATAATCGCTGACGTGGTGAAGCATCAACTGAAAAAAGTATGATGAGTGTTTGCTTTGAGTTATTGTTTTTACATGTTACCATTTATTTATGTAAACTATCAATCTGAAATGTGTTAGTTATTTGGTTGCTATTTCTACATCAATGAAAAAATGAATATTACCCATCATAATAGGTTTTATTCAGGGATAAGGTCTGCAAAGAAAGTTGATAAGAGTTTATAGCCAAGCACGATCCAGAATGGTTTTAAATGAGTCAAAATCTTTGTTATCCAATCATGAATTTGAATCTAACTTATAAATTTTTGTTTTCTCCCTGATTATGATTAGTATTGATATTGTGTTGCTATTAAGGTTTACTATTTTTAGTTTTTTGGGTTAAGTGTATGCAAAAGTTATGGTTATTTGACAACATGCTGATAATATGATTAATAGCTGATAACTTATCAGTCTGTGAATAGTAATTTGAGTATGCAAATAGGTTTAGTTTTGTTCTTTAAATTCTTCGTTGGCACTTTTTTTTCCAAATTATAATCAATAATGTTTCTGTTATATTTGATGGCGTTTATTAGTGAACATCATGTCTTATTTATGATTTATCAACTGTTTATATTTGTAACAAACAAACTAGTTTTACTATAGTCCCATTATTAAGCGGGTAACTTGATATTAACCAAGACTTGTAAACCAAATACTTATAGTTTCAAATAATACAGAACAGGGACCTTGAATTCTACTGCTAAATATCATGTAACTTTATCAAGTTTTGGTTAAATATCAAGTTACCCCACTTATTAATGGGACTATAGTAAACTCTAAAAATTAAAAATAAAAAAGCAAAAAAAAATTATAATAAAGTCATTTCCACAATGTCAGTTTTTGGCAAAACGTCTTCTGTGTATTCTATAACTTTTATTTGTAGATTGTCACTAATTCTAGTCATATTTGATGTAACATGTTGACTACAGGTAGTCTGTACCTAAATCATTTGACTATCTGATGAGTGTACATTAAGAGATTTTGTTTTAAGAAATACAATAGCTACAATTAACACTGATGATGACTGTTCTTATTTCAGAAATCAAAATGAGGTATATTTTCTTTACTAACGATTCAAAGTTGGCTGATATATATACTAATCAATAGTATTGTAACTTTGGTCAGTAATGAGTTTAGTTACTTGTCAATTTCTATTCAATATAAAACTGAAGTTAGGTTGAATAAGCGATTTCATTTCAGTCTGTATCTTTTGTCATTTTATAGATTCTAGAAATTACCGAGGCTCATGATTATCATGAAGGTAGTTATACTTGTGTATTATCTAATTCATATGGTGTTACTACTTCAGAAGGTATTCTTCAACTAATCCAACCAACAAAACCGACAATAATTGAAGCTCCACCAGCTGATGATAATTCTGTGGCAGAACATTCAGTTATGGATTTACGTTGTACAGCGAAAGGTTTACCAAAACCGTATATATCATGGGTATGGCAAAAGGACAGTTTACCATTACAGTTAGTTACAGGCGGTCGGTATATTGTACGTAGTCATAGTACAGAAATAAATTCATTACAATTCCGATTTCAAAATAATTTGAGTATTTATTCAACAGATCAATATATTCTAGCTGAAAATGAGAAAACAGAAACAATGAGTGTGTTATTAGTTCGAAATGTGACCACAGAAGATGCACATGGTAGATACATATGTTATGTAGCAAACAGGCTAGGTTCAGCACGTGTTTCTACAGTAATTCGTGTTCTGTCTGACGGTCCTCATCACGTATCATCCAGTTCCGAAATTTATGATGGGACGATTGAAAATGAAGATAAAAATCATGAGTCATCAAATTCTCAAACTAGTGATGGTGATGATCTTGTCAAAGAAATAATAGAAAAAGCACGTAAACGTATTGATACAGCTATTCGCAAAACAGCTGACCGTTTAAGAGATACAGGTCGGAGAAGATCGTCTGCAGATATTGCCTCATTATTTCGACAACCAAATCGTGCAGCACTTGAACTAGCTAAAGCAGCTGAAGTTTATGAAGCGGCAATCGATGAAGTGACCAGCATCTTACGTCAAAGAAATCAAAAACATTTTGAATTTAACAAAACTGATACAATGCCGGATGAATTTGAAGAATATGATGAGGTTGATCCGAATTCACGTGATACATTAGGTGTTGAACTGAACACAGATCAATTGGCTATAATAGCTCAATTATCAGGTTGTCAAAGTGCTCAACAATTAGATCCATGTTCAAGACAATTATGTTTCCATTTACGCTATCGTTCAATTGATGGTACATGTAATAATTTAAATCATCCTAGGTGGGGTGCCGCATTGGTACCATTCAGACGTTTATTACCACCAAAATATGAAAATGGTATGAATACGCCGATTGGATGGTCTTCTACAAAATTATACTTTGGATATCCTAAACCATCTGCTCGATTGGTTTCTCGAGAATTATTAGGCAATGCATCTTTGATGGTTAAGCTAACCAATATGTAAGTTGAATATTTATGATTAAAATTTTGTTTGCTTTCAATTATAACGGATTTGCTGAACTTAAGAGATGATAATTCCTGAAAGTAGACTCCAACTTTGAACTGTTGTTCTTACTGATAATTTAGCTATAAAATTCTTGAAGTCAGACAAATTAATTATCATTGAACAAATAGTTTAATGAAAAATACTTATCCGTATGAAATATAACTGTCTCAAAATCTATCGAAATCCATGGTACATTCGTTATCTTCTTGAACCAGTTTTAAAATTTATTAGCTGAATATAATCTTAACATTAATCAAAATCAAATGGATGCTTGAAACATATCATTTTGAGGATTTCACTGCTAAACCACAAGGTCAAGAGTTAACATTAGAGTTATAGAAGACCTAATTAATTTGTGACATAATTCACCAGTCAATTAATATGTGATATATCTTGATATTTAATGATTGCCTCAGTGAAATAATTTTCCGATGAAAAAGGTCTTTTAGATATATATTTGTCAACAACTCATCTCAAATAGAATGCTATTGTTCATAAGAGATGAGTGTTCAAAAATTACTCCTAAAAAGATATGAACCGTGAAACTGATCCAGGTTGTCTAAAAATATATGCTTATCACTCATAATGAATAATTATCATGTTATATTATGAATTAAAAGAAAAATGTTTTACTGGATTCCAAACAGTCCATAAAATGTACTACCATAATTGTCGAAATATCTGGCAGTTACTATTCTAATTCTATACGGTTTCGATCATGACCAACACCGTGTATCTGATGTTAGTTCTTGACAAAAATGGAAAGTCATTAGTGCGGTATTTGTATTTTCCTATCTATTTTATGTATTACAACTATGAATAAATAATTTATCAGAGTATAAATTTATGTTTTGTACAAGTAAAAACTCAACAGGTATTGTTAGTTAGTAAAAAAAACACTACAAGCAATTATGTAAGTAATATTAATAATAGAATTGATGAATCAATATATAAGTATACCTCTCATAAGCGCACGATAACTGCTAGCAACAACTCGAAGACTCATGAATTAATTTGTTTGAAATTGTAAATTATTACCTCTCTGTTTGTTTATTTGTTTATATAACATAAAATGTTTCAGACAAGTTAATTTTTATTAACCGACACACTTTACCTCTATATATTAAAGTATTAATTTCTGTTCTTTAATCAATTCGAGAAAGTTTTTATTTGGTCAGTCGTTTTGTATGATTTATAGTGTACAAGGCAAACTGACCTTAGTTAGATGACTGTTGAAAATCAAAAAGCACTAAACAGATGTCTTGTCCGTGTGTGCAACTTCTTATCCCTGAATATCTAATACCTTATTGAGATCGAAACAAGAACCTCAGGTATAGTAGCCTTCAGACATTAAGATTACGAAGTCGACATAAGTTACTTGCATTTCTGACTATAGTCTATTCGGTACATTGACGAACCATCTACTGATGTCACTGTTAGTTAAGTACTTGTTGTTAGAATAGTTAGGTTGTGTAATTTGAGTTTGTTTTAAATAATCATGTAGTAGCCAATACAATATATAGATTTGGATCAATATTCAATGTAATGAGCAATATCTGACTAACTTTCTTGCTTTTATTCAATCAACACCATTCAAAGATACTGTTGAATAAATACTGAGGATATTTAATAGTATATTAATCACTTTTTTGTCGGGAAGTCGCGAGTATGCAGTTCACATAATAATAAAAAACAAAGTGAGGTTTAAATGAATAGCTGTCTGAAAAATCCAAACATCTAGAAATCATTTTATTATAAATTAAGTACATTGGCAGTTAGCTCGAAAAAAATTTGTCAATTTACCATTAATAACGTAATAGATCGACAATTAGTCAACAGCGAGCATATTACCGATGTTAGTCAATCTTTCAAAATACAACATTTAGTCTTAGAAGATGTTAATAAACAGATTAGTAGGTGGATTATCTTCATGCATATTTTGAAGATAAACTCTTCAAAAGTAAAAAAAATTGGATGAACTGAACTATATACAATGATAATCAGTATTACTGTACTGAAGTTGGTAACTAACACGGTACCACTTAGCTCCCAACATCAAAGTCCATGTAGAGAGTTCGAACGTATGGCCTTGTGCTTGACAACCGAATGTTTTATCAATCCCTTAGGTCATTTCTCTACAGAATCATGTAAACGTGCATCTAATTTTATATCATAATTTTTTGTATATGAATGACTTCGTTCTCGTCACATCGGAAGGATAAAAATAGACATTATTAATATTATTATTACAATGTGTAATACTTTATCAGTTAATGTTTCTTCTTGTGCTTTTAAACAAGTTCTTTCTGACCTTGAAAAACATGAACATGTTTTAAGAATGAGAATCCAAAAGGATTTATTTAAAATAGAATTTGGACACTTTCATCATGATAATTTTGATTGGTCTTGGTTGATTAAAACGTTACCCAAACAATAACAATTTAATATCTTTTGATGATAAAAATTAAATAACTGTTCTAGATTATATAGTGAAAATCATGTGATGCGTTTAAATTAGGTCATACATTTCTATTGGAATGTTTTACATGCAATAATTTCAAGATAATCCAATGTTCAATGAAATTCTTTATTGGAATTATACTTTGATTTAAAGCTTCTAGTTTACAATAACCACCTACAAGATTTCGCTTGTTATTATTATCCTTAAAGTTGGATGTGTTTTTTAAAAAAATGAATAAATAATGAGGTACATAATAAACTTTTTGGGTAGAACAATAGTAATCATAATGCGGGCAACTAACTTCTACAAATAAGAAGACAATAGTAACCATATATATATGTATATTGAGTTGACTTGCTTTTAGTATTATGTATATTGCGTTTCAAGATATATACTTGGAGACTGATGTATCATAAACTCTTAATTTGAAGAAATGGAACACCGCTCAGAATTTTTTTCACATGTAAATGCACTTATTTGCTGCTTTTATGACACGTCTAACTGATGTATCCCATTAACCAATGGCAGATAACATACAAACGGAGTTAATGACAGTGAAATAGATTCATTTAAACAGACATTCTTTTAAGACTGCAAATAGACACAAGTCTTTTATTTTGCGATTTGGGTAGGCTAAGTTTTAAACTTTTTATAATTTCCCTCACAAATTAGACGTTTGTTTGAAAGTTAGTCAAAAATCACCAAAAGGAAAGATGAATGGTTATTATAGAGCACATAGCTTCAACGTCGAACCAACTAGACAGGGCAAAAAAAACAAGGTTTCCAGAATGAATTGAATCCATTTTATTTCGTGATATATTCCCATCACCTGAATACGACCTAAAATTACAAATGTTAAAATAATTATTAGCGTCTGTTTTAAAATACTTTATTTCGTGAAATTCACAATGAAAAAAACAATTTATGCAGAATTCCCTGAACATCCCGCAAAATATATTCATAATCTGTCCAGTATAAAACTGAACGAAGTTGAGAAAGAAGCTTTCTCTTGAATTTAAAGTTCATGATTCATATGAAAATCTCAACAAAACTGATGCAAAGATGCATTTTGAAAGGCCGTACCAGCATGTGAATGACTTGGAACCTTTAGACTAAGATATAAAAGCTGAGGTGATGGTGGCTAACAGTGGAATCTAGGACATACCCTTCGTCCTGTTTGGGACTCCTCAGCTGGATGTACCTGCATGGTAGCACGTATATAGAAAGGACAAAGAGAAGGATCCATACTAGGTTTTCTGAACACATTTCTGGTAGCCTATGGATGCAAGGTAGTAACGTCTTTATGAATGTATCTGCCAGATACCTGGGTGAAGTGAATGTAAGTAATACATCCAAAATAATTAATATGCAAAAAACCACCAATACTACTCCGTTTTGTAAAGGAAATCGATATCAAACGTTTCCAGCCTGACCTAGAAGGACAGTATGATTAACCTTTCTTTGACGTGATGACTAGGTGTTCATCAAATAACCTATATCAATTATTTTCGACCCTCTTCCCTTCTTTTTTTTCGCCTTCCGATATTAATATCTTACAAAATCTTATTGATGTTCAAATACGTATCTATTTTATTTTTAACTATGTTAAGTGACTACCCAATAACTGATTAATTTCATAACCCCTACATAACCTTTATTTTGATTATGTCTACTGGGAACTATAACATCTATTCCATTCTCCATTACTACTTTCCAATATACACATCGATCATGACTTTATTTATTCATGCACTTTATATCTCCGTCCTTCTCATTATTATGATTTTGGTTACTCTTTGAACACCTAACTAAACTTCATAAACTGAAGTGTGTCAAATATTTGCTTATAATTATATTAGTAATAGTGATTTTAAGTTCTATTCAGCTTATGAAAAAATAACTATGAAACAGACTGATGAATTCGCTTTATTCAGCTAACGTTGTTGTTCTTTCTCTGTTTAAATTTAATAAAGGATTCGGTTGCATGAAACTGGACAGAAATTGATAAGTTATTGTGTTTTATTGTGGTTTGCTGAAACCAAATGTAATTTATGCCCACCTTCACAGCTTCATTTGTTTAAGGCGTTCTGATTTGTTATAAATTTACACTAACGTTAGTTGTTCTTTATTTAACAAATTATGACCTTTCAAGCAATTGTTTATTCCTTTAGAGTAGTTGAATCGAATAAATGTTAAAAATACATGGTTAGTAACTGTGATATGATAGAAATTATATAAAAGGGATATAACTAGTAGTTCATTCAGTGTATTCAGTAGATGAATTCACACATACTTAATGAAATATGTGCATGATGAATAGTTTCACATGAGAAGATTCCCTTATTTCAGGTTATTTTAATGAGCAATTAAACTATATTAAAATAATATCCTAACAGCTTATGTTTATAGTCATCAAAGGATAATTCAGATTTATGATATCTACCTCCGGTAACACTGAAATTCCCGAAATATTTATTTATTCGAGTATTTTCCCAAATGTTTAATTAATGTGTCAATATTTAACAATCACAGTATGGTGCATACTATTTATGCTGACGTATATAAGTAGTATATATAAATCATCGGAAATGAAATGACACTCAGCAAGAGATTAAGAAGATTGAATTAAAAAAACAGGAAGGGAAACGGAGAGCGAATTTAGTAACAACAGAAATGAAAGAATTATGAAGTATGTAAATGGCAACTGAAGGAAGATATACAAATAATGTGTTTAATGTATGGTTTTCAAATTTTACGTATCCACTCTGTAATTTTACATCTTTGTTTACTACATAAAAGTCCAATATACCGAGTAGTTCTAGACTAAAAATAGGCAACTAATCATTGTTCTCGAATTTTAATTGGTTTCCACTAATCAAACTATCCTTAAACTAACATTTCATCACAAAGTTAGTTCATTCCAGGTCTATTTATTATTTTTGTAAGATTAAATTCTGACACCAATAATATAGATTATATAAGAATATTGTACAAAAACTAATTACATTTGGAAATTTTCATAGTTGAAATAATGAGTCAATTGAAGCTAGACCACTATGAAAAACCTGGAAGCACTGGTCAGCCGTTTCGTCCCAGTATGGGACTCCTCAGCAGTGCGCATCCGCGATCCGGCCTAGCGAGATTGTAAAATTTTATTTTAATTTTGTAAATAATCAAAAATGATTGACCATCAAACTGTGATTCAAACAACCATACTCAAACATCCGATCTAAATACTCATTTTATAAATAAGTAAAAAGAATAAATAATATTGACATTTACGATTATTATTGTAATGACTTAACATTGTTAATCAATCACCTTGATAACCGTTATATCTATAAATCCCAAAAGTATTTGAAAGTAGAAGGCGTTAAGAAGCGTCAACTACATTTTATTAGAGGATAGCACAGATAACAAAGTTACAAGCAAATCGAGCAAATTTGGAGCAGAGAAGCTAACGTTTGTATACGATTGAATACAAGGGTAAATTTAAAGTCAAATACAATCGAGGTGTAGCGAGGCAAGATAAAAGCAATTAATAGGATTCGAGCACATATATACATGAGGAAGAGAATGATTCATCAAACGATATCTAGGTTATCAATATTTTAACTAGAGAGAGAAATGCATGTAGGCTGTCACATGTGATCATATTAGTACAAAGAAATAGATGAATTATTACTATTCAAATAACATTGTCTGTTAAGTTAATTAAAAGGCTTAACAAAAATCAATCATAATCGAAATTAACCCTAGGACAGTTGCTATAATAACGTCAGTGTTGTTATTTAATGAATACTTTATCATATTTTAAAATAATCCACAATGCCTATTGAACATTAATCGTAGTCTAATAAACATTAAATTATATAAATAATTTAATACTTCTTATTGATGTTTTTATCCGGTTGAACAGAATATCTCAGTAGTGTATACATGTTTCATAGATAAATATGTTATTATTCTTAATTATTAAACCATGTACTTACATGGTTTGGAATAGAAATAGTAACTATGTTAATAAATAATCATGTCAAACATTAATTGTGTTCCATTTATTTTTTACACTATTGAATATACATATATTACATTTTTATGAAGTTAGTGTATATGTTAGTTAACTGATCCATATAAATAGATTATTAGTGCAAATATCTAGATATATGTGCTGTAATGTTTATGGGAGTAAATTAGAAAAAGCCAGATATAGTCATTTTAAATGTATATTGAAATGGGACTATAATAACTCTACAACTGCTGTTAGCTATAAGTGTAATTGGTCAGCTGTTTAACAAGTGATTTGTCTATTATAAGCAAAAATGGAAAGTGGCTAGCAGTGGAATCTAGGACGCGCGTTTCGTCCTATTTGGGACTCGTCAACTGGATGTACCTGCATCTCAGAGTTGATGTCTACTCTGGGACTCAAACCCAGTATCTTTCGCTTCAAATGCCATCGCGTTATCCACTCAGCTACTGAGTCCTGATAGCCACTTGCTTGTGCAATGGGGTGAAGTTTGAATTCACTGAGTAATGTTTGTTTGAATCTTCCTATTGATGCTTAGGACTGCAACTGACCAGTTGCACCCATTGCAATTCTTGTGAGTTAGGGCAATATCGAGGCAATACGCACAGTATGCACATATGCCAATTAGAGACTGACCAGTTGCAGTCCTAAATATCAATGGAAAGATTCAAACAAACAATACTAAGTGATTTGTCCATATTTTGTTATTAGAGCATCGGACATGAGCTCATGTAATAAGTATCCATGACTTCACTTCTTATGTTTTAAATGGAATGAAAAAAATCAGTAAATGATTCACAACCACTGAAGATTAAGAAAATAATATCGAATTATTAATTATTCCTTGACTCAAATAAACAAATTCTTTCATTTACTTTGCTGGCTATATCTAATAAAGCCGTTTGGAATGATATTGACATTAGAAAAAGAGTTAGATATGCAATCAGTAACACTTACTTTTGTTGGAAACTGAAAAAATTACAAATAGGTCTAGTATGTATGAAGAGTTTATGGAAACTGTTGATTTTTGTGGTTCAGACGAAACAAATGTCAAGTGTTTCCGTGTTTTAATGTTTTTCTAACAAAGGTCCTGACTTAATGTAACTTATAATAGAGATCTAATTTGTCTTTATATAAGAACTTTCGTCTAAATTAGAGCGAATAGTTTCACAGTATTTGGGCGCCGAGTTGATGTAAGACATTAAATAGGAATTATATATTTGTGAAATCTCAGCGAATGAAATATATATTTCCTTGAAAAAGCTTGGACCAGATTGCCAGGCGAAATGTTAGATTTACTTCAAATTCATTCGCTGAGACTTTACAAATATATTATTCCTATTTAATGTCTAATTTGTTTTGTTGACAATAGGTCGATCTATATGAATGATAGATCCCATTTAAATATCTTTTGGGAAACATTTGAAAATTAAAGTACTGAATAGTTGGTTTGTTTTGCTATGAAACTCTTTAGAAATCCTTATTCATGAATGTAGAACCAATCAAACCCAATACCTTTATATTTTTCTCGATGGTTACTTAATTGTTTAATTATTTACATTTCATGAGTGTACTGTACTGAGTTAAATCAAAGACTAAATAGTTCCCACTGCTCTTTGGATTTTAATGGTTCTTCAACAGACATCAATTCTTAATTAAAATTATCTTGAAAATGACTATATCTTATTGTCAAGCTAAACATCACTAATAGTACGATTTCAAGAGCTATACACTTAAACACTTGGTTATTTCTATCTAAATTCATTTTAACTTAATAGATAGTTTTCCTTAGTTTCATTTAACATTTATCCTACATATCTGAATTGGTTCCTTTTCTTCAGGGTGGAAGCTTATAATAAACAAATGAAAATGAAGAAAAATGAAATGTCAACAATGAACGTTTCTTTGAAATTCAATAAAGTAAGTTCAATTTATGTAGAGAAATAGTTATACAATGTGAAATGATTAATAACTATGATTTACTGCTCCAATGAATGCTCATGAAATGATTATTTAACTAGGCTGACGTCTAACATCTTTTGATTATGTATTTGAACTCCAAATTTTAACTTATTAAATTTAAGAAGACAAAAACATTCCATAGTTCACATAACTGTATTTTTCAAATGATGAAACCGTTGTTTATGTACAAAATTTGCTGAATCAATGAAAGCGATCGGTAGGATTTTTTGGTTTATATTTATATACTAATTTATTCAACAGGAAACTGTACCTATTCACTACTTATAACCATCTTATATCAAACAAAGTACATTGAGTTGCTAAGCCTAGTGGTAAAATTTCAAATTGCTCTGTAAAATTAAAACAGCAGTAATGATCAGATAAGACGACATTGCTTATAACCGATTAATTGTTTAACTTATATGTAATGAACGAGAACATAGGTGGGGACAACCAGATGCGTTTTAATACAAAATTACAGAATCTCATGGTAAAATATGCGAATCATACGTTGAATAATTTTTTTGAGAAGTTCTGTCATTTATCCTTCATATTTTATATGATTCTTCCAAGTCACAATTTCTTTATAATTTTGTCTCTGTTTTCTTCAAATTGATCTTCAGAGGCTTCTGCTCCCAGGTTTTCTACTTCCAATCAGTGTTACATACTACTAATATCTGTCTATATAAGTAGCTTACACCACATATGTACAAAATATTTAATCAATATAACATGATCATGAGTTAAATAGGAATAATATATTATGAATTATTTTTAAAATAACACATTTAGTAAAAAATTAAAATGTAGGTAATAATATAGCTACTAAGGTCCCGATTTCGCTTATTATTGTATGTTAATAATTATTGGATAAAAATCAATGAATCGGTCATAAGATGGATGATAATGGTTATGAATAAATTTATTGGAAAGGTAAATTTGTTCATTTGTTAGGGGAAATATTATTTGTATTGAATATTTGGTTATTTATATGGTTACAATAAATCCACTAACTGAATCTCACAGTAACTAGTTATCGATTTATTGCTTTTTATAATGTTACATGGTTAGTCAATAAAGTAAAATGGATGAAAATTTTTAATTCATGTCATTTTTATTCATTAGCCAGAATAATTTCAGTATATAATTGTTTTTTATTATTATTTAATATTACGACTGATCTTTTTTGGAATCATGTCGATATGTGTAGTAGTAGTCTTAATAAATTATTAATAAAACATGGAACTATTGACTGATCACCTTCCTCAATAATACATCATTAATAATTTGCGAAGAAACTTTTTTGCGACGAAATCATTTACTTAAGCTGTACATTTGTATCTATAGTTTTATGATAAATATATGTCTATAGAAGGATAGAAAAGATGACATCATAAATGGATCCGAGACTAAATATCAAAATGAGGTTGTACAATAATCAAGGGGTAGGGAAGGAATATAAGAATGAAAATAATTTACGGGTCAGATAATTGTCCAATTGATAGATATGAAGAAAAATGACGAACATAAAGGACATAGTAATAAATGCTGAATTCTAATCAAGAAAACTTGTATAAGGTAATGATAATAACTGATTGGAGTTTAAAATTACGTAACGATTATTTCAAAAATCAATAATAATCAAAGAAAAATGAAGAAAAAAACCCAAAACATACCACTAAAGGGAAGTAGATAAATGGAAGGATGAGAGGTTGGACGAATCGCTTTTGTACGCAAGGTTCGGGCTTAAGTTGGTGGATTGCCAATGCCTGACCAATGCATAAAATATTGATTCGATGTCCTTTCGATCCAATTCCTTTTACCCTGAGATTACTTTAAAAGAAGACTCTTTTGGAACGATGTGTCCACAGTTGATTAAATGCTCCTGTATAGAACTAGTAATTGTTTTGAAAGTCATGCCGGATAGTGTTCTGAGATGTGTTTGGAAAGTGATCGCTTTGTGTGGCCAATGAAATATATTTAATATCTACTCACCAGCTAAATCCATCAATCTGATCTTGTCAATTTTGTAATTTTCGAAATAACTGACGAATAAATAATTGAGTCTAGATTTTTTCTCAACTTTCATCGCATTAATACAGTTTTGTTGCTACATCTCTATTTCTTATCGAAATATTGCATAAACTGATTTTGTTGAAGTTTTTATTATCAGCTATGTCACAGGTTATAAACAGAAATCTATATTATTTACGGAAATTTACAGAGAGTTCATATAATACATATACATAGCCTTCCATTATCTAATTTTATCTTTTAATGTGTCCTGCAATCTGAAATGTTTTCTCATCTGGTCACCAAGTATTCTGCCTACACATTGCTTTCACTGTACCGAAATTCTTCTCTCTATCTGAGAACTGCTGCAATTTCAACGCCATGTCCCACAACATACTACTTACAAGCAATCCTTTCACTACACTATTATATTTTTTACCAGTGATCACATGTAGCAATTAAATTTGCCCTAAATGTATTAAATGTTTTTCAATTTCTGTGTTTTTCCAATTAGGTTTGTTGATAACCGAGATTCAGTAAACTATCCTAGGTACAATTTAGGAACAGGAACACCACTTGTAGCTCTGATACAATTGTTTTGAATTACTTATCAATAAAAAAAATTTCATTCCAGTTAGTCGTAAACAAGTTTAGGAATTAGTACCCATATGCATTAATTCATATAGTTATACTTTGCATTACAATGATTTACTTCACTAATCCTCCACAGTGTGACTTCCTAGTCAAATTGAAAACAATTTTATCCCCTTACATCCGTTATTTTAATCACAATTTAGTGTGCAAAAGAAAGATTTATTATCTATTATTAAAGTAAAAAACCTAATTTCCATCGACATAACATTATTTATATCACAACCTACTAGGTGATGGTTTGAATTCTGTTCATTATATACGGTTTATTTGTAACTTACACCGAAATTTCATATTTAATTTACACATATTGTAAGAGGTTGTTTGTGGAGATTTCTTTAGTAACTTTAAATATATAGTTGAAATCATTCGTCAATTGTAGCTAGACCACCATGGAGAACCTGGAAACACTGGACGGCTGTTTCGTCATATTGTGGAACTCCTCAGTTGGAGATTAACACCGTTGGATGCCGGCCAGCTCAGTGGTCTAAAGGTTAAGTGCTCGCGCGCGAGACTGGTACGCCCTGGGTTCGAATCTCGCGAGGCGGGATCGTGGATGCGCACTGATGAGGAGTCCCACAATAGGACGAAACGGCCGTCCACTGCTTCCAGGTTTTCGATTATGGTCTAGCATCAATTGACTCATGATTTCAACTATACATGTTATAGGATTTGAAAAATATTTCAATCTTCCTATACTTCAATATAGTGTGATATACTTATTATCTTTTTCGTCGTCTCTTTTTTTCTCTTTCATAACCAAATTTTTCGTTATCAGTATTCTAGCATTAAAATAAGCCAGCAATGTTTTAAACATGGCTTAGAATAGATAATTTTAAAAAAATTAACCCACCAATAGTAAGAATCCTATTCGTTTTGTCTAAATTTTAGTTCAAATTAAAATTAATGCATTTAGCCACTATAAAAAAAGGAACATACAATTTAGATAGAATTTGTTCAGTATATACTAATACTTCGCCGAATTTACTACCCCAAAGAAAACTGAGTCTTATCGTATTTTTAGCTAAACTACGAGCTGTTCTGTTTGATGAAATGGGTGATCACTAGTGTGATCTTGGAAAAGTCATGTCACCTATTATTCAACTAAATATACAGGTTAAAATGAGAATTCATTTTTAATTTGGGAGATAAATGGTAAAGAAAGTAATAAATTTTTAATGTCTGAAGAGATTTTTATGTAGTTCATAAATTTTCAAATATTCTCTATCAATTCTCGATTTTAAAACAAAACTGCGTGTGGTACAAATATACGTCCATATTATTGCAGGTCATTTACTGACTGCATCATTTATGAGTCTTTAAAATGACCTCATAAAAGCCTTCACTTTCTTTGGGTCGAAGTGTTAGCAAAATTTTGTAGATGAATAACAAAATTGTGACTAAATCAAAATCATTCTCCATTATCCAATGAATCGATAATGATCTTCCTAAGAGCTAGCTTTCATCAAGTGAAAATGGAACTAGTCTTTACTTATTCCCAGGGGGTCAGTATTTTGAGTGCTTTTTTTATACAATGTCACTTTAACAGTTAATGACAACCCTTTACATGAAAGTCAAAGAGCTGATATTCAGACTTGAATAGACTAATAAATTGTCCAAAACTGCACTAATCTATAGCGAAGTGTCCGTGATTTATAGACTGTTTCCTTCAGGCCAAAACATAGCTTAAAAGTTTTCAAGGTCATTTTCAAAATAATTTAAAATCAACCCCATTGTATAGTTACACTGAATGAAAGATTACCTAACCGAATGATAAGTTTTCATAACAAACGTGTGAATCGTAAGTTAACTTGTTTTGCTCGAACGAATATTTCGGTGAATTTTCAATGAGCAGTAGATCAGAATTTGTTATATTGAATTCCGAACATTTTTTTGTATGCGTAGGCATGTAAGTTTAACTAGAATGTTAATCATAACATAGTGTAAAGATAGCTTCTACAAAAAAAATGACATCAGTTATGGAAACATTAAACAAAACCAGGATGCAGTGGAGAATTACTTCATGCTCATCTAAGACCTCCTGATCAAACCTCACACACATATAACTGCATGTATGACAGATCTTAGAACCTTAAAGTCTTTCAGCAAGTAGGATAACAATAAACTATTGAGTTAAAAATCCAGATGTTAATGTTTTCAATATCGGTTAGCTGGCAAATTTGCAGAAGGACATCCAGTTGCTGTTAATAATAACTGTCTTCACCTCTAACACAGGCAAACTCCATCAGTTATTTTTATTTAACTTAACCTTCGGGTATCAATATGAAAGATACCATAGTCTGTTTCAAATTACTTAGTATTTAATTATTCTATTCATTTTACGCATCAAAATATTAAATTACAAGTACTTTACACAGATGATTCCAAGTTGTCGTTAATGCTAGAATAAATCTCTGTCTTGAGTAAAAAAATAATCATTGTTAATACATCAAGTCGTTATTTTTTTGTTTACTTATCACCAACGCCGTTATCGAACAAGACTAGTAACATTCTGTCTATCATCAGGGAGTGTGATAATGTAATTTATGTTTCATAGATTCTTGTGAGAAAAAGCACCGACCTAGATATGAATAAACATCAATTACTAGGGTGATGGTAACCATAATTCACTAAACTGAATGAATTGGAGATTTGATCAAAGTATTTACAAATTGTGCATTGAAGATAGTCTATTCCTAATAAAAATGAAACGATTTCTGTGATGCCGTGTTTTCTGAGGTGACTGACTGACTTGTGATAATTTTTTATGGTTTCTTGTAACATTATACCAAAAGATGAGAAAGCACAAGACACACTGAACATTATTTATGAAATAAGTCCTAACAATTTCAAGAAACATCATATTGAATAAAGTGAACACATACGAATTAGAAATAGAGATCAGCAATGCAAGTACATGATATTTCAACACTTATACAAATAAATCTATACAGATAACTAAGGTCATTGAAAAAGAGAAATTTGTGAAGTAAGGAAACTAGAAGAATCATTCAACATTTTTAGAAGCTTGACATTTAGCTTAGTCAGTAATTTATTAACATTTCAACGTATATTCTATCTATCGACCGATGGGGATATCATTCACCAATAATATTATTAAACGTTATCCTTATAAAACATTATATAAGAATATTAGTCCAGATGGAAGCACCCAAGCCTTCAAAAAGAATTTAAAAAGGTCATCAAAACAAAATAAACGCAACAGAACAATAAGTAAATGAAATGCAATCTACAAATAATACGTATACAATGAAAAATATGAATGTTGCTAAAACATAATCTATTGATTTTCATGTAATAATAAAGATGATAAACTGAGGATTATAAAATGATTAATGCCAACTAATAAGGTGTTATTTCATTCAGCTAAATAGCTAAAAGGATTCTAATAGTTTATAGTCAAAATAATCATAAAATGAAATTACACTGACATGTTGTATTCATTGTAACACAAAGTGAATTATGATAATGATAATATGAAAACATAATTAAGTCAAAATATGACCCATTCAAGTAAGAAAAAAGTAATGGAGAGACAAAATTCAATAGTCAACCTGTATATCTAAGAAACCAGTCTAAATTATCACCTACTGTTCAAAATGTTAAAGTTTGTTTCTTACATAACTTTAATTAAAATCATGAATCGATCAATGTTAGGCCACCACTGAAAACCTGAGAGCACTGGACGTCCGTTTCATCCTGGTATGGTACTGCTCAGCAATGCGCATTCACGATCTTGCATGCGGGACTCGGACCCAAGACCTTTGGTCTAGCACACAAACGGTTAACTTCTAAACCACTAGTCCGACATCCAAAGGTGTTAATGTCTAACTTCAACCAGTCCACGAAATTGTGTTCCGTAACTTTAGTCTTTTTTCAACTTAACCGACTATCACTCATAAACATAAACGAGAAAAGTTTCTCAAATAAATTATCCTTAATAATAACATGCATAACATGAAATCTATTCATTCTGTGTTCATTTTCTTATGGTGTAATGTAAACTCACTGTCAAACAGTTCCAAACTAAAAAATAAAACGCTTATTTAATGCTTCTCCCGTTTTTGATTCATCAAAATATCAATTGGGAGGCATTCTTATAACACCTTAATAATCAATATATCATAATACGGATTCTGGTTAAAAAAACAAACTAGTTCATTTTACCAGCTCGATCGAAAAAAACGTTATGAGGTATTTTTCTTAACTATAATCACTTTCTAAATTCTGAGGAAAAGGTTTATCAATCTTTAAAAATAAAACTGAAAACAGAGTTGAACAAAATACAGTTTTCTGTGACCCGTCCCCTCTCTGAACAAGAAAAGAATAAACATTCCCCGTCAATAGATAAAAAAATAGAGAACATGGATAATAACAAAATGAAATAATCAACAAAATTATATCTTTATTTCTGAACAAATTTACTTGTCACTTTAATTGAACATAGATTTTCTTATTTTTGCTAATCAGGTACTTTTGTTTCCTTCTTTATTATTAAAAAAAAACTGTAAACCTTAATTATTTCTTCGTCATCTCACCCTCCTATCTCTATCCTCTTTTTTCTACAATCCTCTTCCTGTGTATGTATGTGTATGCCTTGGTGCTTCTAATGAGCAAGGTTAATTATTAATCATCGTCCCTAAATTCATAACACATTATAAATTGTTAAAAGTATTTTATAGTCAAAAGGGTAGTAAAAGAAATAGAGAATAAAGAAGAATAAAAGTTACAAGACAGGGAGCGAGAGAATAGAAGGGTTATATTTTGTCATTGTTGTAATTATTATGAAGATTTTATCCTTGTCACTTTTGTTCTAATAATGATCACATGTGTAAACAAATTAATCAGTAATGTTTATCCATTTGTCATAGTTTATCAATAATATCATTTCTAATAATTAATAATAATGATAATAATAATAATCGTATATTAAATTAACAGTGAATAAAATGAATTAGCAATATGATCTTTGCTTATAATGCTTGTGAGTTAAGACTATATCGAGGCAATACGTATAGTATGCGCATATGCCAATAAGAGACTGACCAGTTGCAGTCTTAAACATCAATGGGAAGATTCAAACAAAGAACACTAAGTGATTGTTGATTAGTTATAAAATGTTATAATTGAAAACGATAAATATACTCCTTACAAAATGTTAAACAAATTGATAGATAAGCATATAGAATAGATAGAGTGTGGCTAGCAGTTTAATCCAGGACGCGCATTTCATCCTGTTTCGGACTAGTCAGCTGGATGTATATACATCCTGGAGATGATATTCATTTCGTCTATTCTATAAAAGTTTATGATATAGTGGAAAATATGCAAGCAACTTAAACAGGATGCAAATCTACAAACTGAGATTGAACAAAATCCAGTCAGTATATCAACAACAGGATACTTCAAACTACTAGAGTTTGAATAGAGAAGCATAGTTTTATAGTATATCTTTCCAGTTAGAATTTCAATGAAGCTATTCCTTGTAGTATGAATAAAGAAAATGGTGTGATTAATATTAACTGAATACTGAAAAACATTAACAAATAATTCTGTCAAAGTATTGATAACTATTCCGACAATATTTATAAACATTAGTAATTTGCCGTTGTTGGCATTAAGAACTGACATCAATCAGTCTCTATTTTTATGTGTGTATCCTGAGCGTATATCGTGAATGTTGTTTCATTTGTAACAAGTTTTTGGTATAGTTAAATTGTGGCTAACAGCAAAATCCAATATATGCTTTCATCTTTTTTGAGACTCTTTATCCGGATTTCAGGGATATTATCTTGTGTGATACATCTGAAAGCATCAAACAATCTACCAAATTCTATTTCATACCCATTTATGTCGACAAAGTGTTATTTCGATCAATGGCTCTCGAATGTATGATACCCAATAAGTACATCAATTTATCTTAAAATATTCAGTCACACAGATGATGTACGACTGATAATATTCACATTTAATTATTTGTCAAAATAGACTCAAGATATGGTAAGACACTAAACAATATTCAAGAAATCATTTTTGAAGTCTTATAGAAGAAGTAGGCCGCCAAATAAAAGTAGGTAGTTTTCATAGGGGACTACCCTTTATTCCTTAAACACACGGGTCTGGTCCACAAAGTAGTTGAACAACATCAGAACATGTGAAAATAGGACAAACCCAATTCCAACGTAATCCATTACTTTAGGTGCTCTAGAGTCCTTGATCACTATCAGTTAATAATTAAGGTTTCTTAACTTATTTACCTGAATTCTCCTCATTTACTGTCAATCTGTACTTACTAGGCTCCAGTTTCATCCTCTCACTTTAATAAAAATACTTTCCTTTCACTAGAAATAAGTCAGTAAGATATCGATAGAAGAAGCTCTGAACGATCGTTCATTTGAGAAAGCTCCAATAGAAGAATAAACGAATCTTACTCTTGACCGCTTCATAAGATTTTGCAAACTTTTGTGATTTCGTAAATTTTATTATACCAAAATTTGCTATAGATTTTTCATAAGTAATTTTGATTTTCGCGTTGAAAATATACCAGTGATAGAAATTTTGTACAAATGCTTTCTTTAATAATTTAATTGCATAGATATTCCAGTAGTGTATAATCTGACTGTATTATACATTATTTAGATTTTGTCCGAAGTTAGACATTAACAAAACACAATAACACCGTGATTAACCACGATTGAATTGTTATTTTTCGAGAAATCATTTTATCTTTTTTTGACACTTCCGAAACCAAAGAATACTATCAATCAGGACTGTGGATTTCTAAAAATACTCATATTACATCTAAAAGATACGGAGGTGGATGACGTTAATTGACTACACTCAATTAATCTCACTAATATGGAATCACTAAATGTACATAAGATATCAAGATATCGTAAATTATCTGGTAAAAATAGTAACACATTAGCATATAAAGTTGCGAATGCCAGTTATGTGAGAACTGTAAACTTATCAGGTTTTTCTTGAGACTATATATTTTAAAACGAATTACCATAAAAAGAACCATAAATAAACTTTCTAACTGGAAGAGATCTTTCTTAATAATCCAAAAAAATGAGAAATAGTAACATTTTAGTGAAAAAAATATGGTGTGAGTAAAGTTAACGAAAAAATGACGGTTATGAACCAAGGATAAGTTACACAACCATTGGAAACTTGAAAGCAATAGACAGCCGTTCCGTCGTAGTAATAAACTCCTCAATAATGAACACTTACGACCTCGCTGCCAGGAATTGAGCCTCGGGCTTCCAGTATCTTTTGTAAATACTTGACTTTTAAATCACTGAGCCGAATGCAATAGTGTACAAGAATAACTTTAATTAATCTGCAATACAGGTTCGTAATCTTAACAAAATTCAAAAATATCCACAACCCGAAGCTAATAAAAATAGAGAAATATTTTTAAAAATAATTGATTTTGTTTTAAATATGACTGAACTTTTAAATTGTATCAAAGATTCTTGAAATATGAAGACGACTTGAGCTTTGGGTTGCTAGAATGTTGCAAATTATGCTGAAAGAATATTCTACAGCTATATAATTTAGATTGATATCATGAATGGATTAATGTTAGATCACCATTGAAAACCCGGAAGCACTGGACGACCGTCTCGTCCTAGTATGGGACTCTTCATTAGTGCTCACCAACAATCCGTCGCGCGAGGCTTGAAACGGCCATCCAGTGCTTCCAGGTTTTCAATAATGATCTAACATTGATTTATTCATGATATCAATCTAAACTCAACAATCTCCATAACCCTATACAAATGTGTAATTACTCTTTGGATTACAAGTCACTTAGTAAAGTTTTTAAAGAGAGTACAAGTTAAATTTATAATTATCATTTAACACAAACACATTTATAGACGATTAAACAATTTGGAAAACAAAGTAATTACTTATTTATTCGCTGTATCGGCTATCCTTTGTATTTCCGATTACAATTAACTGATTTGTTTCAATTCAATATATAGCAATATGAACCGATGTATATGGAGAGAGAGAGAGAGAGCAAAAGAGAACCACTTATACATTCAGTTCATGTTTTATGTCAATTCTGTAAACGTGTTAAAATCTACTTATTCACATCTTTAAAAACATCTTAACAATAATTTTAACATAGAGAGAATTTAAAAAATAACTCAAAATTAAAATGACAATCATTTTTATCTTCTAAAAATTCGTTACAAAAAAAAAATAAACAAAAAGATAATTGAAATGATAAAAGTATGTGATCAGAAGACAAGGAACTAGATTATCTGAAATAGTATATTCGTTCAAGTTGTTAGGCGTTACTATAGAATAAAACGTGATAAAATTAGAAAATAATTAATTTAAAATTAGCAACGATTGTAGTGATAATAATGATGAACAAAAGTGTAGAAGGCAACAACATGAAACAAATAAATTGATAGCAATCATACTTTTGATTAGTGATATATATATATATATATATGTATGACGATAATGAAATCTATGAAGATAACCAGTCAGAAACAAAATCATTAAAACAGACTGATTTGGTACTTGAGCAGTAATCAGGGAGATCACCTCTCCTTGAAGTAGATGCTGATGATATTATCCGGAGTGACAACAAAAGTGTTTCAGTCGAGAGAGCAAGCCAAAAGTCGAAAGACCTAAATGCTTTTTGTTCAATCAGGCATAACTGCGGCTTACATAGTTACGCCTGTTACCACCAACGGAACATAGGCCACCGACCATCATTCTCCAACCCACTCTGTCATGGACTTTCTTTCCTAGTTCTATCCAATTTTTGTTCATTCTTCTCACATCTGTCTAAATTTCTATGTGTAATGTGTTCTTTGGTCTTTCTCTTCTACTTTGGCCTTCAGGATTCCATGTGACGGCTTGTCTTGTGACGCAGTTGACTTCTTTCCTCAATATGTGCCCTGTCCACTTCCAGCGCCTCTTCCTGATTTCTTCCTCTGCTAGAATATGGTTTCTTCTCTCCCACAGTAACTTGTTGTAGATAGTGTCCGGCCAACGAATCCAAAGTATTTTCCGTAGATAACTGTTAACAAACACCTGTATCTTGTGGAAGATGGCTTTCGTAGTTCTCCAAGTTTCCGCCCCATACGGCAGAACTGTATTGACATTTGTACCGAAAATTCTGACTTTGGTGTTGGTTGACAGTTGTTTTGAGTTCTAGATGTTCTTCAGTTGTAGATATGATGCTCTTGCTTTGCCGATCCTTGCCCTCACATCTGCATCAGATCCACAGTGTTCATCAATGATGCTGCTCAGATATGTAAAGGTTTTTACATCCTCAAAAGCTTCTCCGTCAAGTGCGATTCGATTGATGCATGTTGTGTTGTATCGGAGAGTCTTGCTTTTCCCTTTATGTATGTTTAGACCTACTGCTGCTACACTGGTCTTCTTCTCTTGCAAGGTATAACTGGGAAGTATTTAGTCATTCCAAAGAAAAAAAATAGCTGTTCGTTGCTCCCATGTTTCAGTGGTTCTACGGTTGATATCGATCTCAAAGTTTATCATATTGAAACATCAATTTGTTCTAGAGAATTGATCGTGAACAATACATACCATCTTAACTAATACTGTAATACATAAATAGATAAAACTATCATTGATAATGATAATAGCAGCTTTTTCAATACCATAAATTTACTTTTACAGTAGAGAATGTCTTTTTAACATCCATTCAAATTACGATTACGCATTTTATAAGTGGTTTACTAATGAGTATCTGCCATCTATTCTCGATCATCAAAGTTTTCCACCATTTTAGCTGTTACAACTATTTTTCTAGCCATTATGTACCAGAATATTTTTTTAATCCCAACATATTTATCGCTGGGTTTTTTTTTCAAACGGTAAATATAAAGAAAAATATGTTATGAACTGTTCTATTTCTATTTGTGCTTTTCAGTGTTTCATCTCGCAATATTTTGTAACCCTTTTATTATAATGCATAAGGACATTCAATTAATATTTGTAATAAATCTAAAATAGGTAGGTTAACTGTAATATTTGTGGAGCTAGAAAATAAGTGACCCCAATGTTCAAGATAATCTCCTATCAAATAGAAATCAGAATATAGTGTAGCACATAACTATACAATAAATGATAGAATATTGATGTTTAACTCTATTGTTAATGTTTTAATTAACTTACATGATAATGTTGTAGTATAGAGTTTTAATATTCTTAGTAAAATGAACAAAATACATAAATATTGTAAATTTCTGTAACCTGGGAACAATGCTGCCAACATATAGTATATAAATTATAAAGGACTTTGTGAAAATGAAGCCTAAAGTGTTCTTTCAGTTTATTTGAATTTGTTTCATTACTGACGTTAAAAATACAGATGTGAATGAGATGTGAATGAAATTTATCGTACGCGTGAATTGTACCAAAATTAATTGCTTTCTTATCAGAAACCCTGATTCTGATTAATTAACTTTGTAAGAAGAAAACTTTAATTAAACATGAACACTACCAGATATTTGTATGATCAGTAAATGATCAAATCATTTTCTTGTTGATATTAAGGACTGAAATTAGATAAGTGTTAGCTAGCATCAGTACATCCTAAACGGATTGCTTCGATATGTCTATTTCGTTGAAAGTATTTAGAATAGATAAACTGTGAGTAGTAGTGGAATCCACGATGCATATTTTGTTCCATTTTGGACATGTCAGCTGGACATGCTTAATCTCAATGACAATAATCCCTTTTAATTCAAACACAGGTGCATTTCACACCGATCTACTAATGATATGAATGTTGTACTCATTGGACACGCTAGCAGCTATCTATAATCAGTAACTACGTGACGAATGGGTAGTCGATTGAAATGAAAGGTACCAGGTTCGAGTCCATTAGTGAATCCCACTATTAGCCATAATTTACCTATACGAACAGCTCTTTCTGTTTTTAAATTTTTTTAAGGTTTTTAATTGTGTTCTGAGTTTTATTCAATATATACTCGAACAAATACTAGATATAGGTTTTCTGCTTTTTAGTACTATTCGAAACTGTATTTTTGCAAGTCTGCAGAAAACAATAACATTTTGGCGATCCTCATACACGTTATTTATTGACGTTGATATTAAACGTACAGTCAAACAGCCTCAAGTGCTGGATTTTAATTATTATTATTATTTTAGTATTATTATTATTAGCTTTATTCAATATTATATTTTTGGTACAATTTAGAATTCTCAGCACAAAGTACTTCAACAAGTTTCCGTTTCCTACTTCTTCGTCCTTCCTGACGATAAATATTGAGTGATCGCCAGTTAGAAGTTAGCAGCCCAGTCAATCGACATCTGGATAATGCACATTCTTCTCGCTGCATATTGCCAGCAACCACGATATCTCTGATTAGGCCTTCTGTAACCTTTACAGTGAAAGGTCTTACACTTTTCAGAAACTCACCTGAATAGATTGTGCGATTAATAGGCATAATGATGTATCAAAACAAACGAAATTAGATAACTTGTTGAAATATCTAGATGACAGGAACAGGTAGCCCAGATGTTTAAACAGGCCGCCAATTTACAAAAACTAAGTAAATTCCACTCGGATTGGCAGAAATGTTTACATATACAACTTCCCGCAATTATCTCTATAAAAAACATTTACTTTTTACTCCTGTACTACATAATTTAGTTAACCTTTTTCTAATCAGTATTAAAGATTAGGACACTGACTTCACCAAACAAACGATTTGTTTGCTGATAATCTCTCTGTAACAACAATCGATTTATCAGTACATTGGAGATAAGTTAAATTGATGAATAAAAAATTACTCGTTATAAGAATTCAGGATGACTGACTGACTAATACGATTATCAGAACTGTAGGATTATCAGTCATGATACGATTTTCTTTTCCATTCTTGATTAATCACAGATAATCTAGTAAGTCATGCTATCTTGACTGAATGATATATATATCAATGAAAATCTTCAGAAACTGATTTCAATTTGACAACCAGTATAAATCAATAACAATAAACAATTATTTGTTTGCTAAATACTCCTCAGCCCTGGACGACAGCCTTATGATCGATTGAAGCTATTATTATCATCGGTGTGGAGTTTTGTGAGGATTGTCGAACCCTAGACCTGACATCACGAATTGTCATTAGTTAGAAAAGCATTGGAAACTTTGAATCGGCGTTTTGTAAACAGTTGTAAACCAGCTCAGTGATCTAAGCGTTAACAGCCCGACAAGAGATATAAAGGTCCATGGTGGGATTGTAGATAGGGACTGTTAAGTTATTCTATGATAGGACAGGATAGATATCTAGTCCTTTGTAGTTCCAAATAATTCTCCAACTAAGGTCAGTCAGTCATGTAAACAATAATAGTATTATCATTTTAAGGTTTCATTGAAACTGGTCTCAGGGCATAACGAATACTATCATAAATGGGACCCTTATTCACATAATATATTAACAGTAAATATGTTTCGAAATATAGCTTCAAATCGATATTGCCTTCGTTTACATCTTTCTTTATATTAAAATAAACGTTCTTTATAGAGTAAAGCATGCTTAGTATTGAGTTTTTCTGTTTACCTGTATGTTTTCATGAAAGAATAACTTTGTCAAGCACTTGTTATTTCATCGGAGTGTATAAATCGTATAGTAAATGGTGAGCAGCTTACACTACTCTTAGACTATTTCTTCTCAATGGTAACCATGGTTTCTTATACATTTTAATGGGTAAAGACTTTTCTTATTTCATATACTATACAAAGATATCAACTTTTATTTTACTGAATATCAAAATGTATTTAAATAGGAATAATATATTTGCAAAATCTCAGCGAATGAATTTGAAGTAAATCCAACGTTTCACCTAGCAATCTGGTCCAAGCTTTTTCGAGGAAATATTTCCTTGGACCAGATTACCAGGCGAAACGTTGGATTTACTTCAAATTCATTTGCTGAGACTATACAAATATATAGTTCCTATCTAATGTCTTACATCAACTCGGTGCTCAAATACTGTGAAACTATTCGCTCTAATTTAGATGAAAGGTTTTATATTAAAATGTATTTTCATCACTTTATTCTAGAACATATGAACCTTTTTAGCAATTGAAATATACTTAAAAGTTCAAATGAGAAATCGCTAAATTAAAAGCCTTTGATTATCCAACTAACACATTAAATCATATCGGTTGAGAATATGAAACTGTAATCAGGTACTTTTTATATTATGTAAAGACACACTTAAATTATCATTGGAAAATGAAATATTCTGTATAGAATATAACTTATAAAGAGGATATCTTTGTTGCTCCATAATATTATTAATTGTTGACCTGAATAATGAAATGATCTTTTAGTTGTCAAAGTACTCTTATTTATATCACATAACATTAAATTCAAACTCTAATATATGGATTGGTTGAAGTTAGACATTAACACCGTCGGATGCCGGCCAGCTCAGTGGTCTAGAGGTTAAGTGTTCGCGCGAGACTGGTAAGTCCTGGGTTCGAATCTCGCGAGGCGGGATCGTAGATGCGCACTACTGAGGAGTCCCATAATAGGACTAAACGGCCTTCCAGTGCTTCCAGGTTTTCCATGGGGGTTTAGCTTCAATTGACTCATGATCTCAACCCTATAAAATCTAATATATGGATTTTGATTTTGGCAACCAAGTACTAAATTTCGCACAGTATACAACAAAGCCTATTTCATGTACCTGTATGTAATCATTGACTTTAGCTTATTAAATTACAAAACTCTCAAATACAAATTTGTTTATTATTTTCATTATAACAGAAAACAACAAATATTTGAAGTTTATGCTCCTTTATTATAACTACTGTTTAACAAAACAATGTTCATCTATACGGCTTGGATAAAATTATAAAAAAACGTTTTATGGATTTTAGATGAAAACAGTTTTTCTATTTTATTCAGTTTTAATTATTAAAAGCGAATAAAAATCAATTTGCTGTAATTTTACGAAGTTGTATAGTCGAGGAAATCACGTGGCTGTATCAGCACAATTTTTATTCGAACCTTCATAACTTTGATGATTCTTTTATTGACAATAGTAAACAATGATGATAATCAAAAATGGATAGTGGCTAGCAGTGGAATCCAGGACGCGCGCTTCGTCCTATTTGGGACTCGTCAGCTGGATGTACCTGCATCTCAGAGTTGGTGTTCACTCTGGGACTCGAACCCAGTACTGTTCGCTTCAAACACCATCGCGTTATCCACTCAGCTACTGAGTCCTGATAGCCACTTGCTTGTGCGATGGGGTGATGATAATCGAAAGTTATAGGAATTCAGAAAATTTACAAAATGAAGTGTTGCAACGTTCATCATTTTAAAATTGTCCCGGTAAAGTGATATTAGGTAAATTAAAAACTAACCTTCAAAATCATTGGAAAAATCTACCAATGGTCGGTGTTTTTATAGATTACAGTTCATGCTGATCATCTGGTTAATGTTTTCTTGAAAAGGCTTAAAGTGTTGAAACAACCAGTAATAAACAATTTGATTTCACAATGTATAACGAGATAGAATATGTTAAATCACAAGCAATAAGTAGTTTAATTTAATGATAGTTTACACCATATACTGAATGTAGATCAATAGCTACAGAAGACCACGATTTTCTATTATGAGACTGTTAAGAAAGGTACAACAACAACCCCACAAAGATTTAGAGCTAGTCCATCTGCGCGTTGTGGTGAGCGCCTTACCTTTAGACTGTTTAACATTCAATGAGTTTAGCTTCACTGAATTTACAATGTTGACTAAACATCATCCATAACTAACGGTGCCGGCTGGTTATATTCTTCTAGTCACATATTTTCTTAATAATATAATTTAAAAGTGAATAGTTTTAACAAACTAATCTCTCTGATCTGAACATTTATTCAAGTACAAAATAGATTGCAAAGTACAATGATGCTTACAAATCCTAAAAGAATGCAATTATTAAATTTGGCTAGACTTATCAGTTATAACAAAGTAGTGTTATTTGTAAAAATTATATTTGACATAATCTCAGCTATTGAAATGTAAATAATTCCAACTTTTTGTCCAGCAAACTTGTCTGGACTTTGTCTCTATACCCGGAGTCAGACTATTCGTTCTCATAAAATACAGTTTTACTTCCAGTCGGATTCGAAAGTTTTGCATCTCTGAATCTTTAAACATGCAATTGGTAGTTCACTTGTATAAAACTAACTAAATTTTACTTCAAAATTGTGCGTAAGTTACTAGTAACTGATTATTTATTTTTTTTAAATTTTTATCCATGTATGATGGAAACACTATGTTTAATGCTATGGTCAGCGACGGGAAAGTATATAAATAATCGAAATCGACCGATGAGTCTCCTAACCATCGCTGACTGTACTGATCGGGATTTTCGTTAGGCTTGCTAAGTCACCTATGAGACAAGCTACATACACTAGAATAAAAACAGATTGGGAATATATCTCGTACTTTATTCATGTGAGACGTAGCAGTGAAGATAATGAACATTGTGTTAATTCATACTTTATTTTTGAACGCTAACTGAAACACTATGGCGCTTTGTACCTATACGTTTAAAGAAAGTAGATATTGTCAAATTCCAGTGAACAACCATGAACCTATGGGTCCAACACAGCAAATTTGAATAGATTCAAGTAGCTTAAATACTGATTTAATCATGGTTTAGTAACATAAATAGAGGCTTGGAAGTGTTAACCAATGGATTCCAATTTGAACAAGAAATAAAGAAAATTCAATGGACGGATTTTTGGACATCACCTACTAGAGTTGCATCATTGTATTTATAGTTAATTAGAATATACAAGTCTACAAATAAAATAGGAAATTATTACACGATATAAAAGACGATAGAAAATGTTTCCGAGTATCAAATATAATGGAATAAATCAAGAATAGATTCGAAATGGAAGATTATTGTCAAGATGAATAATATTAAGAAACTGTGAATAAATTATGTGGAAATATCATATATAGAAAGAGAGTCGTGTAACAAGCCAACGAGTGATGAGAAAAATTAATAAGATATTTTCCAGAACAGAAGTAGTTGTTTGTCTGATCAATATGAAGAACAGAATAAATAAATCTTGTAACAATAGCTAATTAATAATTATGAAGAAATATTGAGGGTTTAATAGCAACAGAATATTGAACATGCAGTTAGAAAGGATGATCAAGACCATCGTAATATGAGATTGGACATGTTGCCTTTGTGCACAGAGATTCAGCTGGAATCAGTAGATAGAGCCTCTGCTGTACACAAATTCTAGATCTATGATGCTTTTGAATCACTTATTTCGACTTTTTGGATAACGTGAGTAGAAGATTCTGTCGGGGCAGCATGACCAGAGTTTACAAGATGTTCAAGAAAGAAGTTGTTGATTGACCATAGTAATCTTTTTGATAACCATGCAGAGAAATGATCGGATGTAGTTCATGAGAGCCCGCTTATTGCGGACGACATAACCTGTTCTACAAGAACAAGTAAATTTGTAGATGTATATTGATTCTGGCCTAATGGTTTACTAAGAGCTCAAAACAAACTTGCGTTTCTGTATTTACTTTCGAAGACTTGAGCGATAGAGTTCTAAATTAGTTGCACAAGCTGAAAACAAAGAAAATTGATTGAGCCCAATCTCTTATTTTTATTTACTTTCTACAATTTCCACACTAATCTCAATATCATTACGGTTCATACTGGTCAACAATTAATAGTTATTAAATGAATTTGCGAAGATAGAGTAATTGCAAGTGCTATCAATAGTACGGTAAATTAAAAGACAACGATTTTGACTTGAAAATTAAACAGAAGAGATATAATAAATATATTTACTCATCATAAAAACAGGATAAATAATTGACTAAATAAGTAGCATATAAACTGGATCCATGTTAGACTTTTCGGTCGTTTAATGAAGTCATATAAGGATTGAATATTACCCCACTTCTCATCTGTATTGTTTATATCATCTCAATAAAACGGTACAGCGATACATGTAGCAGAGAAATAGTAAAACTACAAATTTAAGGATTATCTATCTAATCCATTGTGAAATAATATGATATAATTTTTAGCTCTTGTCAGATAACATGAAAATAAGTTCACAGCTCTGAGTGGCAATGAAGTTTCATTTCTTAAGTGATTCCAATAGTCCAGAAAAACTGAATGATACTTAGAACATTAATGAAAACTTGTGAATTAATTGATTTCATACACAAGATCTAGCATAACTGATAGTATATCTGAAACTAAAAGAAAGGAATTCTAGTGATAATCCTTAGAACTTCATGTCTCTAATATGATAAATGAATGCCATTATAAATTCATTAAAGATCAGAAGCTTATGATAATAATGAACATCCCCTTGTACATCTAATATATTCTACAAATTTAAATATCATTCATTGAAATTAACAAGTTATTCAATAGTTAAAGGGCTTTCTTTCAAGTATGAAGCACCTGCGTTCAATTTCAAACTACATTAAACTGTTATTTTCTTTATGAAAAGCCATTAGCTTACAAGGAAAAGTAATGTCTTTGAAATTTATTAAGAATATTTAATTTGTTGTCCTACAATATTGTCTATTCAATTTGCAATGTCATTAAACTTCCAATGTAACTCAACTTGTAAGTTTCTTTAAAAATAATCATTTAAATTATATTATTATCGTCCTTGCTTAGGATGAAATGTATTCAATGAAAACAAACTATTCAGAAGTTCAAATGAACGATAATACTAACTATACTGATAACAAATTATTTGATGAGGATAATAAATTCAGCGGAATGTTAATGCAGTGGGGACAATTTTTAGATCATGATTTAGATTTTACACCAGTCGATGCATCAACCAGTCGATTTAGTGATGGTCTCGGATGTAATGAAACATGCATTAATGATCCACCATGTTTTCCAATACTGATTCCTCCAGATGATCCACGCATTAAACATCGTTGTATTGGATTTTCACGATCTAGTGCAACTTGTGGTTCTGGTTCAACATCAATTTTATTAGGTAAACCAAGATACAGAGAGCAATTAAATCAAATCACAGCATTTATTGATGCATCCAATGTATATGGAAGTGATGATTTTGAAAATAGTCAATTGAGAGAAACACTTTTTGATGAAGGCAAAATGAGAGAAGGCATGCCAACAGAAGCTGGTAAATCTTTATTACCTTTCAATATTCGAGGACAGGTAGGTGTAGAAATTTATATTATTGAAGTTTTATATTTTCATAAAACAACGTATTGATTAATGACGAATAATCAGCCTAAAAAGCATTTCGAAAAAAAATGAGAGAACGTAGCAAAAATATTTAGCTAGTTTATAACTTGTCAAGCGTAAATTCTCTTTCAGATCTCAACTAAAAATCAAACTTAAGATGTTCAAGTTACATGAAGAGCTCATCAGATTTAAAGCAGTCGAACGAAACTCTTGGAATAATTTAATTCAATAAATCAGGTGACATAAATGATAAAACATTAGGCATCTTAGTATATGTATATACGTATCTAGATGAAGCCTTAAAATACTTATTGAATGACTGTAAATTAGATAAGGATTGCAGAAGAATGATATCAATGTAATTTGTCTACAGTATGGTTTTGAAAACGTATTGAGCATGTCAGTAGCCGATGTTTTTCTATCAACATTGATTATTCAGAATACAACTTTTGTAATTGTTTTAATCAAATTAATTTGTTACAAAAACGACAAACAGGTATTATAAGTAAAAATAAACGACTTCCGTTCATTTTCTTGACAATGAGTACACATTGTTAATAATACAACACGATAAATCATGTCTCAAACAGTGTATAATAATATATGAGTATTAGTTTGAATAGAAAAATGCAGAAATTTCAAATCCAGAGAGCTCTAAAAAAAAACTTTACCGAAATCTAACTTGTAAATTTACTGATCAAGTTAAATTCCTATGAGGTTCGGAGACAGTAACTACACATCACATATTCACGTAATCATTGATCAATATATTGAAGTTATCAATATATGTATGTGTGTTAAGTGAAAAAACATCATCATAAATAATAAACTAATTATGGAGAAATCCATAAAGTTTGTTTTTTTCAATTATATTGTTTACCGTGTTATGTGACCTTTAGCATGTATGCATGTGTCTATATATCTTTGCGTGTACCTTTTTCCGATTACACAATGCTGAGTCACCCATTATTAACTAAGTTGAATATTTCTATCATCAGAATTGATTACCTCACTCAAGTAGTGTTCGTCAGGGCTGTCCATTCTCTCTATTCTTGTTTAACTTTGTCGCTGACATGCTTTTAGAGATAACACTTTCATCATCTCAATCTCCAGGAGTTGAACTTTTATCAGGAGGCTCACTTGTTGACTTAGAATACGCCGACGACATAGTTCTATTTGAAGATGCTGACAAAATGCAGAGTCTCCTGAACACTATAAGCAGCAATGCAGGCATGTTTGTGATGCGATTCTCCCCTCAAAATGCAAAATGTTACTTCAGGATTGGGTTGCATCGACACCTGAACTAATGATAGAGAGTGAAGTAGTTGAGCGTGTTGACAGCTTCACTTATCTTGGGAGTCTCATCAGCCCTTGTGGTCTGGTGTATGACGAAATCTCAGCACGGATAGAGAAGGCTCGTCTAGCTTTCACCAACTTGCGTCATTTATGGCGTAGGCGAGATATCCGTCTAGCAACAAAAGGACGGGTTTACTGAGCATCAGTTCGTTCCGTCCAACTTTATGGCAGTGAAACATGGCCGATAAGAGTAGAGGATATTCGTAGGCTACTAGTGTTCGATCGTAGGTGTCTTCGAAGCATTGCTCGCATATCCTGGGACCACCGGGTAAGTAATGCAGTTGTTAGGAAACTGGTACTAGGTAATGATGGCAGATCGATTGATGAAGTAGTGAAACTTCATCAGTTGGGATGGCTGGGACACGTGTTACGTATGCTCAACCACCGACTGCCCTGACGAGCGATGTTTTATGGTGTAGGAGTAGGTTGGAAGAAAGATAGTGGTAGCCAGACCAAAACGTGGCACAAATCCATGAAGTCACTGACAATTGGAATGAGCCATGTTGGTAGGTGTAGACTACCTGGTTGGGATCCGCGAGATCATAGCAACCGATGGTTAGAGACCTTGAATGACATGGCTCAAAATCGTTTGCTAAAGCGAAGGTGCATCCACTCTTTATGTTCTGCCAAATTCCAATCTTCTGAATTCTTCATGTCCCTATCTTTTTTCTCTTTTGAAATCTATTTCACTGAACTATACTCCTTGAATAACATCTTCAAACCCTGATTTTTCCGATTATAGTTTATACTCTTACTATATCTACCACTATGGGATTTGAATTGACAACTGCATCTCTGTGCTATTGTGGTATAGCAACTCGAACTGATGTACGTATGTACGAAGTTCAATATTGTAACTGACTGACTGACTTCTACCACTCCATTTCACATTCGTTTCTTTTTATTTCTTATCACTTGTCTGGATTATTAGATGTCTGAAACATACGTTTCCCAAATACTTTCGTATTAGCATTCTTATATCCACGTTGTTATTAACGAGATATGACGACAGAATATATACGAAGTAAAATAGGATAAACATTTCATTGGTATCATTATTGTCCAATCATTATAGAGTCAACAACGGAAGCTAAATGTCATCTTGGAAATGACTGGTGTGCTTGATTTGTATTTCTTACTCATAAACTAGTAGTATCTATTCATTACAAAGTATATATTTTGATGGTATAACATTACTCAACTATGCAACATCATGTATGATGCACTATATACATGTATACTCAGATAGGTTCACATCCATTTTTCCCATAGTTTCTAAATTTAATGAGGCTCATTGCCAAACTTTTCAAAATATTCGTTGTTAGTTGTAGAAATTCAACTAATTCAATATTTCACAACAATATGAAAATTCCTGTGAAGAAGGAAAATATATATTCGGTAGTTGTTCCGATTTCCTGTTGCGATGTTGAGGATGAGCACTACTCCGGAGTCTCATACTACGACGTGATGGCCATCCATTCCTTCCAAGTTTCTAATGGTAGTCTAACTTAGATCAGTTCATGATTTCAATGAAGTTGTATTTGTTGTTATTTGTAACAAATTATCATTATCACTTTAAAAGAAAATGTCTACGTGAATACAATATCTAACCCCATGTTAAGGTCATTTAGTTTGATATTTATTACTTGTTAGTTTATTGTTACAATGTAAATATATTCAATTGAGGAGGTATTATACATAATAATCTAGAGTTCAACCACGTCTGTTGTGAGATAAGAACTCACTGAAGACAATTTGTGAACGGTTGCTCAACTTCGTGGATTGGTTGAAGTTAGACATTAACACCGTTGGATGCTGGCCAGCTCAGTGGTCTATCGATTAAGTGCTCTTGCGCAAGACTGGTAGGTCCTGGGTTCGAATCTCGAGAGGCGAAATCGTGGGTGCGCACTGCTGAGGAGTCCCATGATAGGACGAAACGGCCGTTCAGCACTTCCAAGTTGTCCATGGTAATCTAGCTTCAATTGACTCATGCTTTCAACTATGAAAACTAGTGTATAATTATATAACTCTTAAAGAAAATACTATTATTCATGTCATAATAAAATCATAAATATTTTTAATCCCAACTAATATAAACATTAATAATGTACTATAAGAAGACAGTTAAATTAACCCGGAGAAATTATAAAAGGATATCATCAAAAACATTTTCATTCTAATGTAAAACAAATAAAGTACACATGAACAAACGTTTTCAACAGTAACTAACCTGATAACTAACTCGTAAGTAACCTGCTTGTGAATTTAAGCTATATCGAGGCAATACGCACAGTATACACATATGCCAATTAGAGACTGACTAGTTGCAGTCCTAAACATCAATGGGAAGATTCAAACAAACAATACTAAGTTGAATTTAACCTGATAATGTTTTCTTATCTTTATGATTAACAAAATTGTTATTCAAGAGAAAAATAAATAAATAACAACACATTCATAGAATTAGATTGATTTAAGTGTTTTCCTTTTTTTTCAAATTTTTTTAAAAAATAAATCAGTAAATGGTAGTTTATTAAAACAACACATTATGATTGATAATCATTATTGTATTATTCTTCTTAAATGTGCGCGATATCATATTGTTTAGTGATAAAAAAACAAACAAACAACAATATTAAATGTTTATCTTTAGGAAAAAAGGATGTCCAAAATTTAATGAGATTACTTATTCAATATTCAATAATAATGATAATAATAATGATAAGATATTAAACCTGGTTCTAAGACTAAGCATTTGTCTCAATAGTATGAAATAACCAATCCCTGATTAAAATTTATTAAATAATTCTGTGATATTTTTTTAGATTAAATAATAATGTTGATTTCAAGTTAAAGTAGTCTGAATGAAATTTAGATATATATCTAGATAATAAATCATAAAAAGTAGTAGATAGAAATGTTTTTTCAGTTAGATTATTAACGATCATATAGGGGTACACCTTAAAATGTAATGAATAGTTCAGTTAGTAAATTGGAATAAAACTGTTTAATTAAGCAAAGATGGATAGTGTCTAGCAGTGGAATTCAGGACGCGCGCTTCGTCCTATTTGGGAATCGTCAACTGGAAATACCTGCATCTCAGAGTTGATGTCCACTGTGGGACTCGAACCCAGTACTGTTCGCTTCAAACACCATCGCGTTATCCACTCAGCTACTGAGTCCTGATAGTCACCTGCTTGTGCAATAGGGTGATGTTTATTTCACTTGTATCTTTGCATTGTTGTTTGAGACTGCAATAGATCACTCTGTTGTTGGCATATTTGCATCCTGTGCGGACATCCCAGATACCACGGAATGCGCGTCCTGAATTCCACTGCTAGCCACTATCGATCTTTGCTTATAAAGCTTGTGACTTAAGGCAATATCGAGGCAGTCTGCATATCTATCAACAAGAGACTGATCAATTGCAGCCCTGACCAACAATGGTAAGATATAGGCAAACTATACCAAGTGAACTATTTAATTAGGTTTTATATTCACCTTGTTATTTTTGTGTTTACATTTTAAATAGGTTGATTGTCAAGCTGATCCCAAACAGGATTTTGTACCATGTTTCAAAGCTGGTGATCATCGTAGCAATGAAAATCTTGGTTTATTATCATTACATACTTTATGGTTAAGAGAGCATAATCGATTAGCTGACAGTTTACGAACATTAAATCCACATTGGTCAGGTGACAGAATATTTAATGAGGCTAGAAAAATTGTAGGTGCATCCATGCAAGCAATTACTTATCAGTATTGGTTACCAATGATATTAGGTGCTGACGGAATGGAATTGCTAGGAGAATACAATGGATATGATTATCAAATTAATCCAACAATTAGTAATGAATTCGCTACAGCCGCAATGAGATTCGGTCATACTATGGTGCCACCAATTGTGTTTAGATTGAATGAAAATTGGGAAACTATAGATCAAGGTCACTTGCTGCTACATCAAGCATTCTTTGCACCTGATCGATTACTTAAAGATGGTGGTATGGATCCTATATTAAGAGGTCTTTTATTTAATGGTATACGTGATCGTTCAAGAAATCCATCATTGAATAGTGAATTAACTGAGAGATTATTTGCTATGGCTCATGAACTTGCACTGGATTTAGCAGCACTTAATGTTCAACGTGGACGAGATCATGGACTACCAGGTTATACGGAATATGCATATAAAATTTGTGGATTAGGTAGTTCAGCGCATCCAGATTCATTCAACGAATTAAAATCAAGAATTTCAAAACCGTATATTTTGGAAGGATTACGAAGAGTCTATGGTCACCCAGGCAATATAGATTTATTTACAGGTGGGATATTAGAAGATCTTCTTCCAGATGCTCGAGTTGGGCCAACATTTGCTTGTATCATAGCAGAGCAATTTCGTAAACTTCGGTCAGGTGATAGATTTTGGTATGAA
Organism: Schistosoma mansoni; assembly: GCF_000237925.1. NCBI lineage: Eukaryota > Metazoa > Platyhelminthes > Trematoda > Strigeidida > Schistosomatidae > Schistosoma > Schistosoma mansoni. The sequence goes on from NC_031500.1 coordinate 2,988,887, forward strand.
GCACCTGGTATATTTTCATCAGCTCAGTTAGCCGAGATCAAACGTGCAGGATCTAGTTTATCACGCATTATATGCGAAAACTCAGATAATATCACTGAAGTCCCTGAAAATGCATTCATTCGACCTAATGGTAGAAAAGATCTTATCGATTGTAGTCGTATACCAAGATTAAATTTAGCCGTATGGAAAGAATGTCCATTTACAAGCGGTTTCTTAAGTCCACATCATGGTACAGCTTATATTACTGATACTGGTAAATTAGAACAGACTGAATCTTTATTAGTCAAAAGATATAGACGTGATACTATAACTAATGAAAATATTTCATCAGAAAATAAAAATAATCACAGTGAAACAGAACAATTAGCGTTATTGTCGAAACGAATTAAACAATTGGAAGATCAAATATCTATATTAATGAAGAAAAAATTGGATCCAAATGAAACGTAAATAGATACTCATTGCAACATACTACTCGTATCTATTTTTAAAGGAAATAAAGTACTAGGCATGTTTATGTTAAAAAAAACTTATACAACGTGATTGAATAAAACTCACACAAAATGACAAAAAAAATCGCTATACCCTTTTTCTATTTTTTTTTTAATCCCAAATGATGAGCATATTTCGTTGTAAATCATTTTTAGGTGAAAAGACTAAATTAAATCTATAAAAGACCTTAGGACTCTTAGAACATGGCATAATAATACTAGGTTATTCATTTAAATAATAATAATAATAATGTATTATTCATATGCTTGCTTATCTTTTCTAATTATTATCAATATTGTTACTATGCATACTTTGAAATGAAATTCGTATGACTTTATCAAAATGGGACTGTTATTGATTGATTGTATTGATATCTTGATTATTGTTGTCATTATTTAGTTGTTTACATTTGTATAATAAATAAAAGATTGTTGTTTCATTTTGCTTGTTAAAACATATTTCATCATTGTGAATGATAAGCAGTTCAATCTAGCCTGATAGGATTTCTGAGAAACAGAAACAAACTAATTGTAAAAGATCATGTTGTATCATTGATATATATATTCAATCAATGATTGAGGTAACCGATTACATGAATATAGGTGAATGCACTACAAGATCGAAAAGCAGATCACATGGAGACAACCCATATTATTATCATCTGGAATGAATTCTACTCAGAAGGTGAAATGATTTTTAACCCAGTTAAACAAATTATACATATCATTTGCCAGAAGGACACTGTCTTCTTAGTGTGACAAAATATGGGGACAATACTATCATTAGATTAAGAATTGCATGGATCACAGAAAATAGATCAGTATGCTCACATAGTAGACTGATATGTAGGTTGTACCAAGAGAGGTAGTTCAATATCGATAGTAGTTTATTCGGTAAGAGATCGTACGGAGGATATTGTAACTGTGATATTCTGTAGTGAGTCCTCACAGGAACATCAATCAGATCCCGGGGTTGGTAGGTATTCAATTAGAAACTGAAATAACAATAGAAAAATTAGCATGAGTTTAAGATTTATAAAAACCGCCCAGAATCACTGATATTCAAAACATAAAATGTCGCTCAAAATTGCTGAACGGGTTTTATATAATTTCAGTAAGTAATGAGATAAATAAACATTATCACAAACTTATAATAGTGTTATCTAACGAGACCAAATTCCAAACAAGAACTATAATGATTTGACGAAATCTTTGGTAAAATAAAATTGCTCCTTCTTGATATTGCTATCAAACGATGAGTGAAACAAATTGTTATAAATGTTTATATGAAAGGTAATTTTATATTTCCTTGGTTAATCATTGTTCGATTATAATTCACCATGACAGTTTTGATTATTTGCTAAATTCAGTCAGTTGTTCGAGAGTTCTGTTATATAAAAGTTACTCAATAAGAGGTTCTTCTGAACAAGTTCTATTTTGACTACCTCTAATACATTTATCTAAACAGTTGTAGTACCATAAAAATCATTAGCAAAACCATCAACTCTTACACAAGTGACTTGATACTTTGAAATATTGTAGGCAGTAAACATTATTTTTACTAAAGAACTTAATAAGAATGAGAATCTAACGAAATTTCTTTTGTAATCTGACTTTGTTCAATCATTGTTTCTCACTGTGACTCATTTACCATGTATAAGTTTATAAACTAACCTTTAGGATACACTTTGTTATTATGTGAATGTCAGAAAAATCGACCAACCAAACCGTCGTACATAAAATTAAATTCGTTACTGTAATCTCTTAGCTTAAAGTCAAATTTTTGAAGGAATTACCAGAAGCTTCATTGTTGTTATTAGATGTTATTAGAAAACAGTTTCAGCGTCCTTTGTGTTAATTTATACAACAACTACATCTAATACTAGTTCACAACAAACCAGCTCATTTTTTACGTCATTTTTATGGAAGAAAAATAAATTAGTCGATTTCACACATTTTTACTTACATTCACCCTCATTAATGTTGGTAGTTATGTAAACGTGAGAATGAACTACAATTACATTATTGAATTAAATGTTCATTTGAAATTCTGCATAGTTTGAATGAGGATTAAGAATGGTCAGAAATAATAGTGAAGAAACTATACACTTATGACTTGTACTTTTTTTTCTGGCAAACATAAGGATTCTTAAAAGAAATCACAAAATAATATTAAATTGATAAAACGAACATAAGTATAAATCGTCTTCATTTTTGAAGTTACGGTGGGTGAAAGTGAGAGGTTAGCGATTACTTCCCAACATTTATTGTTCTCAGTGGATTAAAGGTCAAGAGCTTGCGTGCAAGACCAAAGGTTCTGGGCTCGATTCCCGCGTAAAGGCTCGTGCATGCAATCTGCTGAGGAATTCCATACCAGGACGAAACGGGCATCCAGTGCTACCAGGTTTTCAATGGTGATCTAACACTGACCAGTTCATGAATTCAGTGAATATCAACAATCTCCAAAACCCTATACCAATTTATTATTCTTTCTGTATTAATTTTGTTTGAAAAGTAATTCATAACCACTCTATGATAGATGAATAGCCATTCAAATAAATAACAACATCAGTGGTACATTATTTTTTCAACCAGTGGTTTTATCTCCTAAAATCTATGAGTAGTTGTAGTTGATTCAGCGTTTTGCAAATGGATTGTTCGGTCGTGAAACTTAATAAATGAAATCACGTGCTACACAATGACAGATTAACATACTGAAGTTATTCCTACTGAAATAATTAACTGATTATGGACAAATAAAAGATGTATTTAAAAAATTTTAGGGAAGTAAAAACAAAGTTTGGTACTAAACAATATGAATTTATTTTATTTTGTTAGGTTCTCATCAACTGCTTACAACCTATAATATTTTAAAATCAACGTTATTATAGATATTAACATACTTATAATAAATACGAAGGTGATTAGAGGTAAATATGTGTATCATGATGTAGCGAAGATTCCAATAGAGTTAATAGAGTCGTAAAACTTTTTTGTTTGAGGTAGATAAATAAGATCCTGACCGTTGCTGCTACCTTGACGTGATGATCGGGCTTGCCTATCGTGATAAACTAATCGAGCTATACTGACTGGAACAATCGTTCCTCAAGGGCCCACCATGCCAGACAGGTCGGTTGAAGAGCGATAAGAGTAAAAGCAGCAAAGCCAAGGTCCGAAGGCGAAGTCATACTGTTGACTGTACAGAGGTGTGACGGTAGTAAGGTGTTTCCTTCATACAACCAGCATAACAGCGATGCTGCCTTCCCATAAGGAAGGGTGGAGTTAGAAAAGGTCAATACTAAAAATGTACACCTCGCCTTAGTCCACGGATATCCGTCTCCGGTGGTAAGGTCTCAACAAGTACGGAGCTAACACAGAAAGGTCGTGTATGACTGACCTCAAGCAGTTGTCCCTTGGACATTGCGGTCACGCTCTCAGGTCATTAAGACCACTTCTAATCCAATTTTCTTATCAGGTATCTATAGAAGAACCCTTCCATGGTGTGGGTAACCGGGACGTGACAACCACCCTCATACCTCTAACAGCACTCAAGATCGCTGTAGATAAATAAGATGTGAGTGGGAAAGTTCCACAACACCGAACTAGTGATTAGAAATCATTGAGTTAACAAACAATAGATGATTGTGTAATGAAGAAGCCCTACCACAAAGTTGTACGATGGTTGGCGGATAAGTTAGAACCAGTCCGTCAATGATTAGCTACGTGTACATTAACAGAATCATTTGAACTTGTCAATAGTATGAACCATATAAATATTGCTGGCAAGTTGATAGTTTCCTTTCATGTAACATCATTGTTTACTAAAATATCATTTCTTGAAACCATAGATATATTTTGCCAGCATTCTGACATTCTAACTTTACCGGCATCAGAACTCAAACAACTGCTAAGCATGTGTACAAAAGATGTTCAGTTCCAGTTGATTAATGTCATCTAGCGACTGGCTAATGGAGTAGCAACGGGAAATCCGTTAGGTCCTGTCTCAGCAGATATTTTCATGTCTATTCTTGAAAGAATCAAGCCCAAAGGAGCGGTTAGTGAAATGACACATCACTCCAGTTGTGTTGATGACACCATCGTATGCAATGATAAACAACATGCAACAAATATGCTGAAACTTTTCAACGAATCCCATAAAAATATCCAGTTTACTATGGAACATGAAAATGAGAATAAGTCTCATTTCCTTGACATTGCTACAGAACGAAGGATGACATGGTACAACATTCAGTTTATAGAAAAGATACAGGGAATGAGATTTATTTCAAATTCAATAGCTTTTGTCCACTCAGTTACAAAAAGGCAATTGTTAAAAAACTATTTCACAGAACAGAAAGAATGTGTACTCCTGACACACTAAAAGAGGAACTAATGAATGTGAAAAAGTGTTTAAACAACGACAGATACCCAATGAGATTTATTAAGAGATATGAACAACGTGAAGATAAAAAGCCCAAAGAAACTACAGTAAACAAAAAACCTATTTTTATCCAGCTTAAATTTAAAGTTGATGATTTGATAGGGTCCATCAACATAAAACTAAAAACTGCATCGACAAGAACATATCCAGTACCTAAGCTGTTTTTCTTGTCAAAAACAACATATTTAACACAATCAAAGATCGATAGGTATCTCTTTCGTGTTACCAACAATTGTGTATACAAATTCACATATATCTGCCGAAGCGATTACATTGATAGAACAGAAAGAAAAGCCTTCATCCAATTCAAAGAACATATTCCCAAAGGCCCAAAGCCGAGTGAATTAAAAGCATTCAGCAGTTCCATCTAGAGACATTTCATTGGTACAGAATATCAAGTCGATACACTAAAGTCTTTCAAGGTGATTAATAGACAATAGAACACCAATGTGCTGAAATCTGCCGAAGCTATAGCGATCAAACGTCTAAAACCAGATCTATATGTCCAAAAAGAAACTGTAATAAATCTTTCTTTGCACTGAAATATTGCATTCTTTATATTGCATCATTCATTATTTCAACTGTTTCTGAAGTTTTGATTACATTATCATTATTTTTCTTTAGTTCATAATTGGCTAATTTCAAATCATATCTTTCTTCATTACGATTAATGTTTTCAGCTACTTCATTACATAATCACCTCATGTTTGTTAACTCAATGATTTCTAATCACTAGTCCGACGTTCTAGAACATTCCCACTCACATCTTATCTATCTGAAATAAAAAAAACGTTTTACAACCATATTAACTCTATTGGAATCTTCGCTACATCATGATACACATATTCACCTCTGATAACATTCGTATTTATTATAAGTATGCCAATATCTGTAATAATGTTTTGTTTTTAAAAACAATACAAAATACAATTACCCATAATTATCGTTTTAATTTATATTGGTTATGTTTTCGTATTTCTGAAGTAACAAGTGGGAATAGTCTAAACGGCTTCATTATTTTTTAAAATGGAGACAGCTACATAATCAATAATTTTGTACCAATGACTAAATCAGTATACGTTTGTTGATGTGATGAGTTATAGATAATAAGATAGGTAAAGATATTGACAAACATACGCTGATAACTTTTTAGATAATAGGTATTATGAAGAGAAAACACGGACGTCTCAATTACTCTTCAATCAAGATTAAGTGCTTACAAAGCCAGAATAAGTGCACACTGTTTTGACTATGTAAATTAGTAAATAACTGTAAGGTTTTCAATGGTAATACATTTTTTACAGTTGATTGGTCACTGAGTAGTAAACAGGACCATATTTGTCCAGTCTTTTACTGCTGATAGAACTCTATTGATCAAGTTGCAATATAGACTCCAATTGACGGAACTCGACATCGTAGGTACTGTGTTGAGATGTCCGTGTTGGAGCTGGTCAACAAGAAACAATGAATCTAGATCTTGTGCTGTTTGGTACTCGTTAGTAAAGTGTACCTAGAGTTTTGAGATAATGCATTCTAGACGAGTGCCAACTGACACAAAACCTAGGACTAGGTGTTCTCTGTAGATTCGTTGAAACCATTAAACAGCTACTTTCCTTCCAGATTATTCAAGGATTTTTTATCCAAGCCAGAATATCATGAATCACCAAACTAAGAAGAATTGCCGTGAGTAATGTTGTATCCCGTGGTGAATTATGAATGGTAACTGCGAGGACTGTTTATAGACCAATGTGATATGTATATTTCCTATTGTATAATTGTTAAGTAACTAAACTATTCATATTCGTGTCCCTCTTATTATAAGCTTTATTTTGACATACAGATTATTATTATACGATTTACCATTATTGAGTTATCCCGTCTATTGATTATTGTTCCCCCTATTCACAGCCACATTTGGCCGAATCTTGTACAAATGTTATTTTCTATTTTATGGTACGATGTGATCAGTTTGTTTGGTATATAAACCAAGTATGTTTGAGAATAATGATTCATATTGCAGAGGCTGTTATTGGTGTTCTGGACTTAACTGGCTGGGCTAGGCAGAAAGCAGGACTGACAAGTACTCAAGACTGTTCATACGGCTTTTTTGTATCATTGGGAGATCAATAAATTCACTGCTCTCTAATTGGCGGTCTTATCACGTTCGTATATATCAACTGGGCAAGAACGCACTCAATCGATATAACAAATAACTTAATGAAAGAAGTGCTGTAAATCCCTCAGTCACCTGAAATTGACAGAGTTTGGATTTGTGGACAGGTTATACCTTTCTGTTGACTTGGAATCCCAATATTTTTCCATACATACTTCACCATAGATTTTTCGAACCATACTCCCAATGTTTAAATATTCTTATCTATGCTTCTACATTATTTCGATCTGTTTGCCAGATGTATTATCAATTTTATCGCTTCGTCCTGATGTGCTATGGGGACTTAGGCCAATGTACGTACGTTTCAGGCTCTATGTTGATGAGGACTGACTAGTGAAGGCTTAGCACTGTTTATACAAATCTAGGATTTCCTTGAAGTTAACATCTGTGATACCAATTATAGCTGGGAATTCATTAGTCATGTGCGGTTTCCACATATATATTCTCACAAATTTAATGAATGCTTCATGCCTTTCTTTATTAATGAGCAAATATTTTAATAGATGATAACAATCAACATTAACTGTTAATCGGATAATGATTAACATCCAACATAAATTATTATAAACTTACAAATGATAAACAATCACATTTAACACCATTGGATGCTTGCTCAGTGATCTGAAAGTTAAGTGTTTGCGTGCGAGACCGAAGACCTTGGGTTCGATTCCCGGTTGCGAGGTCATACTAGAATGAGACGGGCATCCGGTGCCTCTAGGTCTTCAATCGTGATCTAACTTAGATCGATTCATGACTCCAATGGAAATTATAATACAAATTGAACTCATTTATGCGGTTACATTTTTCTTTGTAAAAACTCTTCTTAACTAGATTACTCTTTAAATGATAAATTAGAAAGGAAGACAAGGGATGAGGAAAATAACCTTTTCTTTTTATAATTAAAACACTAAAAGCAAGTGTGCACACATATACATGCATACAAATGTACTTCAAAAAAGAGCAATACATAAGTAAAAACAACACAAAATTTATTTGCTTATTTTTACACAATATATGCATTATTTACAATTCAATATGAAAAGTCATCAAACACAAAGTTGACCTTTGTCCACCATGCCTACACGAAACTAGTTATAAAAAGAAAATGCATATAATAAGTGAAAAAGCGTAGTGGAGAGACAGGGAGCGAGATGGTCAGAGGAAAGAGATAGCAAAAAAGCAGATAAAGAAACTGGGATCCCAGTTTGTTTTTTATAGGAAATAAAAGATATCTACATAAAACGAAAATGAGAAAGCCCCATGGGATGATAGTGTACAAACAAAAAACCCCTAGGATATAAAATGAAATACGACTCTTGCACTGTGTTCAAAAATTAACACAAGCGATGGGCAAGTGTAGTAGTAGGTCTATGTGTGCGTGAGCATTGTGAACAAGATAGTCAAGTCAGTAATATTGCAACAAACAGTATACGATGAAATAGTGCAAAAAATATTACGAATCAAAAGTTGAGATTAACAATCCCATATATGTTAGCGTATGACACATATCTATGGAAAAGTAAAAAAATGTCAAGCTGGATTGCCTCTGTTTAGTTTTATGTTCAGAAAACAAATGAAAGCAAATTGAAACACATTTTATTGATTGACTGGTTGGTTAATCGGTCGGTCGGTTGGTTTAAGTTTGATGAAAAGGTAGAAAATAAAATTTAAAAAATTAAGACGGAAGTCTGAGTAATCTAGGAGTGTAGTAACGTAAATATTGCTGACAAAAAAATAACTGATTTTTTGCACTAAATTAAAATATAGGTCACCAGACGTACGTAGATGTTCAAAGTTGAAATGGATTCTACATCAGGTAGATAAATCAAACAGTGTTTATAAAACAGAAATAAATAAAACAAAACTTTTGGAGGTTAAAATTGATTTGTAGATAAATGGAACAGATAGATCAGGCGCTAATTATTTATAGGATAAATTTATACAAATAAACACAAGGAAGAAAACAAATAAGCAAGTAAGCAGGTACGTAAGGAAATATGCCTATCATCACCTTCAAAGGATGAGAATAATAATAACAACATACAAAATAAGAAAGACCAATTATTGTATTGTTTCATTTTCTTGCTTGATTGTACACTTACCAATAAAAATGTGGTCTGTCATAAGAAACAAACTGGGTTAAATTTGAATAAAATAACAAAATTTGAAGTGAAATGGTTTGGAAACTGTAGAAATTCTCATTGATAACCTAGAAGTCAGGGTTATTGAAAATATATAAATGCTATGAATAGGATGAAATTCGATCCATCATTAAAAAGGATATCCCTTTTTTTCGGGAAAATAGAAAAGTAATAGGAAATATTAGAAGATAACTGATTCATTGAACAGTTGTGTATAGTTAATTCAAAACAGAAGATAATTGATTAACAGTACAATTGTAAACATACAGATGAAAATAATGATTTTTCTTTGTCAAAAACAAAAACAAAATCAAAAAACCACATAGAAATTATTTCGTACAAGAACAGCATAGAGTTGAAAAACAAGTACAAAAATGTGAATGTTGACGCTTTGAATTGATAATTTCATGAGATACAGCGCTAGAGTCCACACTACAATGACTATTAGTTGTTTTTGTAGTAAGAAAATCATCAGTCTTTATATCATTCTGAGTACCGAGTGTATTAGTTGATATAGACGTTAAACAATCGGATTTAACAATTTTTTCTTGTTTAAATGAATGTTCTTGATTTGATAACTTGGTTTCGGCAATCGATAAATCAGATTTATTAGCCTTTTCTAATCCTGATGAAACACCGCTCGTTGTTATTTGTTCTTCAATGTCTACTGGATTATTATTATTAATTATTGATTGGTTATCATCAATAGGGGGACCATGAGGTCGATGTTTACGCTTAAACAACCTACTGAAAAAACTTTGACTGTGAGAGTTTTGTTGAATAGGTGGAGTATCGGGATTTAAATTATCTACTAAAGTTCCATCAGATTTATAAAATTCATTTAAATCATCGAAACAACCAGTTTCTAACATCTAAAAGAAAAGAAAAGCAGAATGATAAGAATTTATTATAAGAATAAAAGATATGGTAATAATGACTATTTATGATTATTATTATTAAGTAATCACCATCCGGTTTAGATTACAAGTGAAAAATGAGATCAGTAGTTGGAGACTAGGTGATATGGTTCAGAATTGGTCATCAAGTCAAAAGAAAATTAGACAGTTGACGGTATTTATGTGGTGTATGCTACTTATGTTGACAGATATAAGTAGTATGTAGCAGCAATCGGAAGTGGAATGCCTGTCAGCCGAAGGTTGAATTGAGGAGAACAGAAAGGGAAACGGAGCAATTGTAATAACAACGGAATTGAAAGAAGCGTGAAACATGTGAAGGACAACTGAAGGAAGATGTGCAAATAATGTATTTAATGTACGATTTTCATATTTTACGAAGCTACTCTGTAATCCCACACTAAAAAGTAAATTGATTATTCCCACCACGTCTAGTTCGCAACGTAGGCGGAAACTTAGCCGATGTATACGGTGAACTATAAATGTGTAAAAACAGCTTAAAAACAAAAAATAAAGCTGGAAACAATGTAATATATCTGACGGTAGAATAATCAGAGAAAGAAGTACACAAAATTCAGATGGATTTCGAGTCGCTTCACTGAAAATTACCAACCCTTGAATTTAGTAGTCAGTCAGGCTGATTCTATTGAGATAAACCACACACTACTTTACTCAACTTAGACTATCATTGACGATAAAGCGTAATGATAATGATTCAAACACTCTGTGTGACTGCTAAGAACTTTTTCAAACCTAGTTTTTTACCAGCCACAATACCACATTTAGTTAGATAAAGGCTAGAAATTTCTCTAACGACAGATATCAGTGAAAAGAGAAAAACAAAAGAGGTTTTCTATATTGATCTACTTATCTTCTTACGTGTAACACTGATACTACCCATTCAATAATTGTAGAAAAGGCGATGTATGTTTATAGTGAATCTCTAGATCGAGCCCGAATTCTACCTGATTTGACTAAACATCCAATAACTTTAAAACGTTATTTGATATCAACCAATTGATTCATCATTGTATATTTTCTAACCACACGTACTGCGTACCAAAATGTTTTACACCAAAGAAAAATGTTTCATTGCAACTATTTTTTTACTACATATTCAACAAATTCTGTACATTAACAGCATTTCTGCATACTGTAAGGTAAGTTAGCGATCCTTTAACAAGCATGAGATTTACGAAAAGTCGGAGAAAGAAAGTGTTTTCATACAAACATATATTTTAAGGGATTTGTCTGAATTTAAGAGCCAGTAAGTTCATTCGTCTGAATATTATAAAAGATGACGGATGCTTACTGAACCATACATGTTCAGTTACTAATAAAAATTCCTGAAATAATCGTAATCTGTGGTTTTGAGCCTTAAATGTCAATAGAACCTGACACATATTCATCGCTTCAATTCGCCGAACTCGATTATAGCAGAGGAAGATAAAATTATCCAGACAAATCCGAAAGTAGTAGAAGTAGTAACAGTATCAGCAGTAGTATAAAATATTATGTTTAGAAAAAAGAAATAAATAGATATAAGAAGATTTCGGGATTCAAGAACTAAAGGGAGATAAAGGGTGAATACACCTGTGACATTATCAATGGTTTTGAGCCATGCTACTCAAAGTCTCTAACCATTTATTTCAATATTCATGAGGACTTTAATAAGGTAGCCTACACAAACCTACATGGCTCAGACCAACAGTCAATGACCTTGTGGACTGAAGACATGTATCGGTTCGGTCACTCCTAACTTTCTTCCAACCTACTCCTACACTAGACAACACCCCCCGTCGAGGTAGGCGGTGATTGTGCATATCTAACACATATCTCAACCACCTCAGTTGATTAAGATTTACTACTTCATCAACTGATTAGTCATCTTTATCTAATGTCCTATTCCTAATGCACTGTTCACTCGGTGGTCACAAAACACATATATGAATACTGTGTATTCTTAAAGGTCATGCTTCAAATCCATGAAGTGGGACAGAGCGAAATGTTATGCAGTGAACTTTTCCTTTGGTTGGTAGACGGATACTTCACTCAAGCCACAGGATATGCAAGTGGTAGAAGCTAGACGGGTCTTCTGAATATGTGCCGGGATTTGACCAAGAACTAACTCCTCAGGCGCATATGTATTCGATGTCCCTTTGTACCAATATTTATGTCTTTAAATAAATGAATGTAACTCCCCAAAAATTATGAGATTTCAGAAACAAGTAAACTAATCGCTGTGCTCAACTACTTTCCTCCTATCATTAGTTTAGATGCTGACTAAGATTAGCTTTCGATGACATGAATAAAAATATGTTACAGCGGCATTATATATATATATATATATATATATATATATATATATATTATACACTTACTTCATTCTGCCATGGTATACTAACAGCACCAGAACAAAACTTTTTATAAAATTCCATATCTTTACTGTCTAAAGTAACACCTTTAATTGTAGAAAACTGTTCAATATCTAAAACATCCTTTGCATAAACTGCATGAGGCTGTAAGATAAAAACAAAAAAATATATGGGAAACACTGAGAACAAATAAACAAACAATTGGTAAATTAACAACAATCAGGTTAAGTCACAGTAGAATGATTCCATTGTTATAAAAGTAAAAAGATATCCATTCAATAAAGAAAAAATCAATTTTAGAATCTAGTATGTAAAGTTTAAGTCAAAAGTGGAGAATATAGCCAAAACTAAATTACAATTATTAAAAAATAATAGAAGTCAGTGAAGGAAATATTCTTTTTACCGAAATCATTCACTTAAGCTGTAAATTCGTATTTATAGTTATTTGATAAGTATATGAGTTTATAGAAGAATAGAAGAAATTGCATCATAGAGTAGTGATCTGAGATTTCAAATATCAGAAGGTTGCGTAATGAGCAAGGGGTCAGAGAAAAATAAGGTGAAAATAGTTTACGGGTCAGAATTATGACACACTTTTTCACCTAATAATCTACCAGGTCAAAAGAATAGGATCAGAGGGAAGTTGAATGAAAACCATATACACTACTGAGGCATTGATGATCCATCAATTTAGGCCAACCTTTCATTTTCCCATGAGCCTAATTCCCTTCTCCAGTATGTTTTGGTTTCGTTTCTGTTTTTATTATTTTGTGATTTTTTTAAACCATAATCAGTTATTACTATTGTCTAAATATCTTTTATGATTATTATTCGATTGTGATCATGATTTGTACGTTTTTCATTTCTTCTTCTTCATATTTGTTAAGTGGATACTTGTAATCTCAGATCATTATTTTATGACTCAATCTCTTCTATCCTTCTATAAACTCATATACTTATCAAATAGCTATATATACTAATATACAGCTTAAGTAAATGATTTCGTCGAAAAGAATAGTTGCTTCACTGAATTCTCTTTCCTATTTTTATTCAATGATATAATTAGGAATACATTTCAGTAACTAAGTACATATTGACGTACATATCATTCAATCACAATTTGTGGATTGAAGAGAGGAGAGAGGTGAACGGAGAAGATCGCGTGATATTAGCCTAACTGTCTTAACTAAAGCCCACGAAATGAGATCTTTGATTCCAGTTTGTAATGAAATGTCTAAATTACTGGATTGTACAAAATAACTAAGTGTAAATATTATGAGTATTGAGGTTAAGACATTAGTAATATATTTTCTAATTAATCAATGAATGTAACAGTATTTGTTTTTTCTATCTAATTAGCTTAACTGAGAAGATCACAACTGATTAACCATACACACACAAATAGGTGAGAAATTCAGACAGAGCTAGTGTAGTGAATGGTATAATTTTTTATCTTTGTTTATCATTTGAGAGAACGAAATCCAAGTACATTAGAATTCATGAACAATAATTCAAATAAAAATCCTCTACAATATCCTAATTTAATAAATACAACATATGTAAGGGTAAAATTAGTTCAAAACTTTTAGATTTGAAGATAAACAACCATATGTTTTGATGATTGTCACAAAGATATTTCTTAAACATGTTCTTCTTAGGCATTTGGAATTGACTGAGACAGATAAAATCTAACCAATATTGAAGTATTTGTATGAGTGATTTCCATTCATGCAAAAAAACTGATTGTCAAAAATAAAAAAACTGTTTTCTACTGGAATGACGACACCAACAGATTTGTAAAAATCCAACTCCTCACCTATCAAGATAGTTCAACAACTAATTTTAGATCGAAGTAGTGAACTAGGAAGCATAATTTTCATGTGCAGATTACTACTATTACCATCATATACCTTACTATATAATGTAAAGCCCGATGACTGATTGTTTAAAAGACAAACAATATACTATTTGAACCTATCAAAACTTCCTGTTTTAATAAGTCACTTATAATTTTCCCTTTTCTATTTGTTACTAAGTGACTAGATACTAAGTATGCAAAGATGATAAGTTGCAGTGATAAAATCATCTTGATATCATGACCCAGTCATAAAATCTAATCAAATCAGTTATAAAAATTAGTTCACTTGAATGTTTCCGAACACTAACTCTACACAATTACCACAAAGCATAATTGTGTAAGTCGATAATTTTCTTTTTTTCTAAATACCTAATCGACTTCTTCGAAAAAGTTCAGTAACTTACGTATTGAAAACAGTTATTCATATTAAAACATATGGTTGGTGAAAATATGCTTAATTGTGAGAGGTTTTCATTAATGGAACCTAGCATTAACCACGTAACACTGAACTGAGTTGATTCATTCTAGTGTGTAACATTTCAGTTGAGCATAGTGATGATCACTTAAATGATCGAATATATCCCATTTCGATTTCACAACAAAGAGCACAATGGCACTTAGGCGATTCAACTGAAATTTCATAATTTTAATTATATTTAACTTTAGAATACTAGTGATATAGCACAATCATTATCCAATAATGTCGGTGGTTCAGTAACTCGATATTTTGTAAATTGTGTTTTGGTGTTAGGTCGTTGGAGATATTCAGTAAGAATTCAGCTTAATTTGATCACTACTAAAGAACTACACACAAACATGGCATTGGACCCTACTCAGTAATCAATCAATGAAAATAACCCGGTACTACATGACGCTAATCGTGGCCTGAATAACTCAATGATAGCGTTTCAGACTGTGAATCTGGATAATCTGAGATCTAAATCCACAAAGAGCATCAATTTCAACCACTTCTAACCACCTAATTAATTTTATTTGGCAATAATGAATATTACAATGATCTCAAGAGTTATAAGTAATACAAACACACGCATTAACAGTTAGAAACAACAGTAAACATAACTTTACAATAATTAAAGTTATTTACAGCTAGACAATACTGTTTGTTAACGAAATCTCCCCTTAGACGTGCGTCTATCGGCACGAGCACATGTTAGTTTTCAGTTAGTCACAACGTAGAACGTAGTATGTACTTACATAGGTTTGAGTTACCATACCTCATTAGCACAGAGAGATGATATAGTTAAAGAAAATCCTAGAGAGTAGTAAAGGTAGTGATAGTATTGGCGGTAATAGAAAATATTAGACATAGAAGAATCGATTCGAGAAGAAAATATAAATTATTGAAATAAAAATAACTCTAAGGAATTCAGAAGCTTAGAATATGGGGGAAGACAAATAACGGATGCACCTGCGCCATTTCAAATGATTTTGGGCTATGTCATTCAAAGTTTCTAACCAGTGTTTACAATAATCACATGGACCCTGACCAGGTAGTCTATACTCGTTAACATGGCTCAATTCAATTGACAATGAAATCATGAGCTAATGTCATGTTTTGGTTCGACCGCTCCTAGTTTTCTTCCGGCCTACAACAAGTTGACGGTTATGATCATTTAATAAACAAATCAATTGTTTTTGGGATTTTCCCATTTTACCGATCAATAGCAACACTTCTTTTTTTAAGAAAAAAGTGATAAGTCGAATTAATACCCCATAGGTATCATTTAGCTTTAATAATAAAAAAATAACAACACGAACAAAATGGTTCTAAAACGTGATCATTTACACGTCTATGTACTTGGCATTTCTGTATATCTAGTGTCTGAGTTTGAAAGATAGCTAGTGATACTATCCAGTTGGTCAGATATGCACATACGTAAAAGTGAACAAAGCGTTTTCTTTTTTGAAAATTAGAACTTAATATTTCGAAGCCGTATAGATTAACTGTTAATAAAGATTTTTAAAAAGACTTCATTATCATAGTAATTTGAATGACGAGCAGTTGTTAGTTAGATCACTACTGAAAAGCTGGAAGCACCAGACGGCCGTTTCACCCTAATAATGGAACTTCTCAAAAGAGCGCATCCATGACCTTGCAGCTGGGAATCGAATCTGGGACTTTCAGTCTTGTGAGTAGACGCCTAACCTTCAAACCACTAAGTCGGAATTCAACGGTATTAATGTCACGAAAATGAGCGAACACTATCCATTGTTTGTGGTAGATTACTATCTTACACTCGACGTGGTTGAGTTCCATTGGTCGCGGCTTCTCACTAGAACCTCAAGAGTTCCATCTTGAAGCTAGTCACTAGTGAGAACATAATTATTATTAGTATGGTGGAATTTGTTACGATTGAAGGATTTTCAGTTTAAACCATTATTCATGAATACGGGCTCGTGAATGCACATCGCTGAGGAGTCCCGTACTAACACGAAACGGCCACCCAGTGCTTCCAGTTTTTTAAGTGGTCTAAGATCAGCTCGTAATTTAAGCCATGAAAATTCTGCATTCTCCACAAGTCCCCCTTGACTTCCATATTAACCGATTCGTTATAATCAAATAATATCTCACTTTACTTCCAAAATATATCAAATCGTAACACTACACTAATAATATCATAAACGCAAAAGTCTATACCTCTATTCACCAAAAAGCCCTTACCTACCTAACAATAATAAAGACAAAACACAAAATGATCTTGTTCTACTATCAGCATCCATTAATTTCAAGAGACTAGAAGGAATGAAACTGAGCAAAATAAACTGTAGGAATTGATATATAAAGAAAGGTTTCCCTTATTGGCATCGCAGTCATCATCATCGAAACAATTACGTAATCACGAAAAACTAAACGACATATTTATCAGTCTAGTATGCAAATATACACACCATTATAGATTAAACAACTAAGAAATTTGACGCAATGAATTACTTTTAGCTATCATTTCAGAAGTACATGTTAAACCGAACACACAATTTAAGTCACACGTTACAAGTTTGCAAAAATTAAATCTATAGCCTAATGATTTAAAAATTAACAGTTAACTGTGAAAGTATTAAAGGCTATTTCAATGACTGGTACTTTGATGAAGAAATTGGGCAGTCGTTTTGCCATCGCATGGGACTCTTCAGGAGTGTACATCCACAACAACTGAACATTCAATCAATCTTCAAACTAGCTCAACGATCACTCATTGTCATTAGTGAAAACTATTTTACTTCCGTTGTCTGGAAATGATATTATTCTTCAAAACATATTTCATCAATAATTGCATATAACAAGAATACAAATTTCTAACATGATTAGTTGATTCAAATTTCACGTATTTCAATGTTTTGATAAGCCTTGAAACAATCTCAATAAGATTATCTTCAATAAAATGTAACCCAATAGAAATTTACACATTTACAATCTAGTATTTTTAGAGTATTAACAATGTAGAATAATTATAAATAATAACAAGTTATAATTATGAAATGATGAGAACGTAATCAAAGTGCTTAAGAGGGTGAATTTTACACTGTAACCACGTGGGGATGAAGAGTTACATTTGACGCGACTGGACTATAAAAGTTAACTAGATATTTCTTATATTAGAATTAAATTTAACATTATTCAAGAAATTTCAAAGATTTATTTCCTTTGTTTTTACGTGTATATGTTGAATAAAATTTTCTTTTTAAAGAGGAACTTACTCAAATTAGTAATTTTTCATAAGTTCTGTATTTCTAGAAAAATGATGCGACAAATTAGGGATATTTTTTGGTAATCGTAAATTTATTTATTTACTCGTAATCCTACAAATTTATATACAACTTGATATTAAAATTATAATTATGATTAACCTAAAAGCTTTTAGTTTGATTTTATAAGTAAATATAATTGTGAGCTATAAATATGTACGTTTCGACCTTAGTGAAACTTATCAGAGAAATGAATGCCGGACTTGTTACATGTGACACAACTTATTATTTTATCATCGCTAACAAGATATTAAGTGATCTTATTTAAATGAGTATTAAGTTAGTGAATTAAGATTTTACTGTTAGTTAGACAGTATTAGCCTATAAATATATATCCACTTAGTTTATTGGTAAAATATTAAAATTATAATGTTATAACTTTAACTAGGTTAGAATAGCTGTTTCGCCTAATGCTTAACGCTCTTAAAGAGTATTAACCATTATGTTAGCTACCCGATTTTCAAATATTGTGATGTGAGATAGAACCAAAGCTCTGAACTTTTAAATTGTATCGTTAGTCTTCAATAAATATTATATGAACTTATATTATTTGTAAGAAGTATAATGTCCAGATTGATAGATTTATTTATCGCCAACACATGTTTATTTTCGTAATATGTACCGAAGTGGTAAACTTACATCAGGAAGAAATGGTGCATCCTCAAGTCCAGCTTCTAAACGTACCCAATTAATACAGGAAAACCAGTTGTGATGCTTAACACTTTCGGGACCAGCATCATCGCAACCAAGTCGACAATGTGGATCTTTTTGTAAAAGCTTTAAAAAAGGTATGACGAAGAATTTAGATTTGATTATACAAGGCAAAAAAGAACTCTAGCGAAATTTCAGAAAGTGGAAACTAACCATCACGAATGTAGATTAAGAAAGTCGCTAAAATCCACCACGATTTATTATTATTACTACATGTACATTTTAAAAAATACACAACACATCAATTACTAATTGAAGGAATTTAAACAATTTTTATAGGTAACATAGATTATCAGATGAAATTAACAATATTATTATTATTCACCTAAGAGATATGAACTAAAAGCCAATTGTGTTAAAACCGCAGTATCTAATTCAATGATCTGGTTACATGTTCCTGAAAGATAGTACTTTTTCAAAGAAAAAGTATATTAATAGCCCATAAATATTATATATAATTGTATATCTGTTATATTACATAAAATACCAAATGAGATTTTTTTCTAAAGAAAAACAGATTAGCCAAGTTTTTTTTCGGATGTGTTTGCCTTCGATCGTGGGCGGATGAAAAGTATTCAAATATTTTACCGAATAATATCACTCTAAAGATTTCATATACACATACATTGTTGACAAGTATGGAATTTCGGGTTTCTACCAATGGCTTTCATTTATTAAACATTAAAGTGCATATTGTGTAATCTATCAAACCGTATAGATTAGCGAACATACTGTGAGTGTTAGATGAACATTTGATTGCCTGAAATGATAAGACAGCACACAATACCAGTTTCTATCAAGTGATAATTAATAGAAACTTGTATATACAAGTTTAGACATACTATAATTAGAAAATCACATAGTAAACAGATTGTAATTATATATATGTATATATACTAACAAATTCATAGGTGTGAATCCACTACTTCACCACAGGGAATCAAACTGAAGACCTTCGGCTTCAAGCGCAAACGCCTAACTTTTAAACCACTGACCCGGGAAACAGTTGTATACATGACTAAGACAGAAAAGATGTCTAGTGCTTTTTGATTTCCAGTGATAGTGTATTTACGATCAGTCTGTGATATCAAAACCCTATCATCTCCACAAAACCCTTTACTGATAAACAAAGAAGTTTGAATTGCTTCCGTTTTGATGAAGTAACAATCACTGAATTGTTAAAGCCTGATTTTCCTTAGTGTTATATTTGTAGCTTGGTTGCATCATAGTATCCTTCTTTTATTCGCTATCTATTACTAAACCCTACTGTATTATTTTTACTGCTATTATCATTATTATTATTACTGGAATTCTACGTATCTTATAGTTCAGTAAAGTAAGAAAATGTATCCAATATGTTATTTTATCTATCCGAGCCAAGACGTTAATCCTCAATAGAATTCTTTGTATTTATTCTCTTCACTTAGTATTTCTTTTCTTATTCCAGCCATTAAAATATTCATTACATTATTCAATAAGTAATCGATGAAATAGCAACAATAACAAGTAAGTGTTTACTTCCAATAGTAAATTTATTACACCACAAAATAAATATGAAACAATCAGTTGTGTTTACGTCACAAGACTGACAGGGAGTAGATGTACGATATATATAAATAATGTAAAAATGTTTTAATATATATATATATATATATATATATATATATATATATATATATATATATATAAACCATCGCACATTATGTAAACAGACAAAGATTTATATATTAAAACACAAATTTACAACAACAAAAATTTTTTCCCATTATTTTAACTTAGAAAATTGCACTTTTTCAAAAACAGACAAAAAAACGAGAACACTTTCACTGTGAAACGATATAAAAACAATTTCTAGTGTATTTAAATTAGTTAGATGATTTTTATGTGTTTGTTTGTTATGTTATTAGTTTTATTGTGATGTTATAGATTTATTTTTCAAACTTTGAATAACATCTCTGTAATCAAGTACAGGTTGATGTAATCAACAATCATTCATATTTTCTATGTGTGCTAGTTAGTTAGGGATAGTTGATATGAACCTTTAGATCTAAGTTTCATGCTAGTTGATATTCGTTATAAAAGTACACCTGAAATCTAAAGGGAACTAATCGTTCTTGTGAGATTCGAATAGAAGTCATTCAACTTAACAATCCAGGACTTTACCACTAAGTTATACAAGTAGCGACGGACCTCTTACAGGATTGAGATATAACGACTGGTTGATTAGTGATCAATGTCATATTCGTTTGGCTCTTTTACCACTGATCAGATTCTCTAGAATTTTCTTGGCAAGGGGGAGTACACAGGTACCACTACTCAAATTTTTAAGTTGAAGCAGTTGCACTGAGGCTCTAAATCATCCCATAATAATAATTGAAAATTAAGTTCTTAAAATGGTTTGTAACTATCAAAATAATATTTGTACATGTATGTTAAACGGTAGCAAAAATAATCCACATCAGAAAACCTGAAGCATTGCATATTCTATCTTAAATTTTTTTTAATATCAATGATATTATGATTCTAACAAACTTGCTTTTCATCATATTAGTTTACTCACTCCTTTAATATGGTGGTGTAAAGTGTAGTAACTCAGGTTAAATACTGTTTATGACGCTAAACAGATAGATTAATTAAACAAGTATAGTTAATTCCACTCTACGTTGATTTGAAGCACTTACATAAATTGATTTTTGTAATAATAAAAGAGATTAGTCATACAATGATATAATATTAACTTACAGATTGACAAAATTTTTTTGAATTATCGGAAAATTTATAATTATATTCTTCTGTGTCTTCACATACACGACGATCAACTTCTTCACGCCGAATACGTTCTTTACGTCGACGAAATGGTGCTTGTCCCATAATCATTTCGTAAACAATACAACCTAATCCAAACCAATCGGGACTGAATGTATAACGTGTATTCATGACTACTTCAGGTGCTATATTAGTAGTAAGTAAATTGAAGTAAATAATAATAATAATAATGGGCAACTGACTTTTGATGATAACTTAATGACAATAAAATTTAAATTCAGTGTAGTTATGTTACTAAGATAACAATTCACTAAATCTACTTGAATTACACACAGAACACACATGTTCGACCTATACCTACACATACAATGAATACACGACATTAACTATACAACAGACTCTGTAAGCAATGAACAACAATTTTCATTACATGACTGATTGTTTTAAGTAAATTTCATTTACAAGGTATCTAGTTATTATTCGATTAAAATCAAACGTATAGTTTAAAGTCAAATGATTAACAATATTGGGAAAGATTCAATTTAAAATTTTATTTGAACACAGTGTTTGAAATAAAACGATGAAAAAATTGTGAATACATCGTTTTTACCTGTTTACACATGATGTAAGCTGTGAGACCTTCAGCATTGACAACAGCTGTTAATTAGACCTGATAGTTTAAAGATGCTTAGAGAAACGAAACATTATCGAAAATATCAAGCGTCAAACACTTGCAGGCTTTCAATAAGAATGTGGATCCCATTTCACAGAAGCAATAAGTCAGACCACTTGAAGATAACACTGATGATCATCCCTGAGGATTTTTTTAATCTCGAAAGAGTGGAAATGTGACTGCTGAATTATTTAGCTCAGAAAACCATGAAAAATTATGGAGCACCTGAGAGCTATTTAGACTTAGTTAAGAACTCCAACACCCCAGACACATAAACTAGCTAGGGATTGAATCATGAACTTTCAGATTCTGTGTGAAACGCGTTACCTATAGAACATGATAGATAGAGCTTACCCATGTTGGAAGTGGGACAGGTCACACTGATTGGATTGTATAATTGTTGTGTTATATTCCGTGAACCACTGAATTTCGACTCAGTAGTATAGAAAATACAACATTCAATTGACAACAGTGCAAATATGGTTTTCAGGTAACTTAAAATGTATTGGTTTTATCGGTGCACTATCATCATATATCTCTCCAGTTAAATTTCGGACTATGGTTCAAACTCATTAGTATATTGCAAAAAGATCTGATTACAAATTACTGACTTATTATTTCTGAGTATAATTAGTAGACCTAAAGCTTGCCTTTATGAATTACTCAAGTAATTATTCAATGATAGGTTGATAACATTACAATTCAGCGTGAAAAAATACATATGAGAATTCCAAATTTTAATTATGAATTAAAATCTATGGAATCAGCAACGTTTGATGTTTATGTCAACAACTTTTATATTTAAATCAAGATACCGTTCGGATTTCAATGATAGCTTTTAATCCAATGTAACAAAACAGAGAATTTATGGACGGTAGATTAGCAACACCTATATACTGGAGTCTTAAATCATAGTTTTTATTGGTTATTCATTTTGTTTCCATGTTTGATAAACTATTTTTCAATGAGAGAAAGACTAGTATGTCCCAAGAAATATTTTACTGCGTCTACAAAAGATAATATTATTGCACAACACGTTTGTATATGCTTATTAACAGATGACCTGGAAAGCATAAGACAAAACAAACCAGAAGGAAATGCAGTCAATGTATTGAACGTATCATATGAACTCAAGGTGGGATTTACAGCTCTTAAAGGTGAGAATTCCAAATGTGCTAATAAACAAACGATATATATATATATATATATATATATATATATATATACATGTAATTATCCCAATGAGTAGGAAAATTGTATTTCTTACTAACTCTCTATCTAATGCTCAATGTATTTGAAACTATCAAGTCCAACCTTGGCACCGATACCTATAAACGATATTTTAGAGGTAAACTCAATAGAAGCCAATAAAAAGTTTAAAAAATAGTGAATTTCTGAATATGAAGGCTACGTTTTAGACAAACAAAACATTTGACTTTTCATCTATGCACAATCATAATTGTTATGTGCTTCTGGAATCAACTCATTTTATAAGTGAAATTAACGATGTGTAAATAAAGACAAACAATCAGACACTGCTGTCATTATCAGTTCATCTTCCTTTCATTTACTATTCAAAGAAGCATGATCAGTAGCGAATTAAATTTCTATGTATCAGGGATGTGAAAGAATAACAAATAGAAAGTATAAGGGAAAGATTGGTAAAGCGACATTCCAAATTTCAGTTGCTGTATAGTTATAGAACATATTTTCATACAAATTCCGGAGCAAAATCAAAAAATCAAAATAACATGGTCAATGGATGGTGGCTAGCAGTGGAATCCAGAACGTGCGTTCCACCCTAAATGGGTATCGTCAGCTGGATATATATATATATATAATAGACCAGTTAAAGATAGATAAAACAGGTGAGTCCTAAACTTACCCATATAACCAGCAGTTCCAACTCTTCCTTTAGCTGTACCACCAGGTTCAATATATATTGCCAAGCCAAGATCCGAAATTCTAACGTGTCCTAGTTTTAAAAAATATTATGATTAACAAAACGTATTAGTAGATAGAAATGTTCAATATCTTTAAAGATAAATTTGCAAAACCAACACATATACTTTGCAGCATTTCCTTAAACTCAGTAAAAATATGAAAAGTTAAGTTAGAAGTTACTTCATGGAAAAAAAATATCAATTTATGGATTTCCCATTGGTATATACAGTATAGTTGTGATGAGAGAATAAGTCATCCATTGTTCGTTTTCTCCAGATTATTTACTAGTTAAACAGGCGTATGACCAGAGGAAAGAGAGAAACAGAGTATATTCAATTGCATTAATTTCATGCTAACGCTTTTCATTGATACATCTTTGATAAACTAACTATCAAAAGAAACTTTTATGTTAAGAATGAAGCGATTTATGTCGACTAAGATGGTTGAAATTGTATATTTAAGGAATGCTCAATGAAGATATGTAATTCTTAACCTTAAAAATGTGATCTGTTTACGATTAATGAACACGTTCTGGTGAGAATGAATTTACAGATGAGTCAGACTAAGAAACATGATCAATGTGAGAATTTACACCTCTATAAGCGTTAATACATTGCTGATTAAACTATTTAGCTAAAGATATAACAGGCAACAACGGTGGTAGATGGATATTTAAACCCAACCAATTATTTTGAAAGAATAATTATTAAATTGTACAATTAGTGTAGAAAATGTCATAAAATAGATGGGGTCAGAAAGATATGTAAGAAGTGGCTATGTTATAAGTTTTTGATATAAATAAAATAATACATATGTTTTTTCTAGCATTTTGCCTATCGAAACAACCGAAACCAACTTAGCTTAAGCATAAAATAAAATTTATTTGCTATGCAGTTGGAGAATTCTTAATTTCACGATGCAATCCTTACGGGAGTATAATCTGATTAATTCTTCACTAATGAGTTACGAGAATTGTATTTTTTGTGGTAAACTATAGTTACCGTATATGTTAGCTCAATTTATAAATAAACCCATGGAGACAATAAACGAATGATTACAACTGAAAAAGCAAGTAGCTGAAGACAGAATGAAAATGCAATACTAAGACTGAGAGAC
The DNA here is from genome assembly GCF_000237925.1 of Schistosoma mansoni. NCBI lineage: Eukaryota > Metazoa > Platyhelminthes > Trematoda > Strigeidida > Schistosomatidae > Schistosoma > Schistosoma mansoni. The sequence goes on from NC_031500.1 coordinate 3,014,255, forward strand.
TAATTGCTGAAACTCCAGATATCTTGCTATATGCATAAAACCAATAATTCTCAGAAACCTAACCACGTTAGTTAATATTCTCGATTTGGTGAGCACATTCCAATGTATCTAAGCAAACGCCTAATTAAGATTAAATAGAACTAATTACATCCAGTACCTTATTTAGATTTTAATTGATGACTTTTGTACTGAAATCTATGGTAAGGGTTCGAAATCATTTGAAATATGCTGCGCCATTCCCTACAAGAAGTAGATTCTTAAGCGCCAAAGAGTTATCCATCTCTTGTTCACATTCAAATGACAATATTTACATTGTTACGGCTCCTAGATTTATCGTTTGTTAAACTATAGAAGCAGTCATAATCCCTATCAAAACAATTTGACTCGTGAAATGATAAAGATTTGTAACTCAGATGAATGCTTTAGAATATGTTGTGTCTGTAGAGCTCTATCTGATTTAATTCAGAAGCGTTGTTTGTCGTTTTGAACAACATTATCATAGCTTACTTCATGTAAAATTTATCCATAACGATAATGAAAGCTTAGCGATTGAGCCATATAGCTAAAAGAACATAATACAAGCAAAACGTTGACTTGTTTATTTCAAAGAAATCAACAGGAATTAATGGCTGTCGAATTAATAAACACGTGTAGCATAACATAATTCGTATTTTCTAAAGAAAATCGTAAGGTTTGAACAAAAGAAGTTAGTTGTGTGCTTTAGGTTTAAATACGCTTACGACATGAATATGAAAGAACTATTTGACTTATCACAAAGAATCACTCATGGAGTTGGAAATCAAATTCAAAGAAGCTCAATAAATATTGATTCAAACTGTTTACTAGTCTAAAAGTTATCCTGTCAATAGTATAAATACATTTTAATATGTAACGAAGATTTTAAGAATGGAATAATTGAATAGAATATTTTCTTTTTCACTTAACTAACCGCTCCTATAATAATAGTAATAAAAATAATAATAATAACAGTAATGAAAAACATTTGTACTATTTATGGATTCTAGAAACTAATTTGAGAACAGTAAAAATAAATTAATTAATACGATTTTCGGTTGGTTCGAATGGTTCAATAAGGATCACTGGCTTTGTCCGATGGACTACCAGAGACTAAACAGCCGTGGTAAATAACCTAACAAGAGAATTCAATAAAAAATCAATGGCTTTCAGTTCTTAATATGGTACTTCAACATAATGAAAAATCTGTGTTTTAAATTAATAAGTACCAAAATAAAATCTACGATGATACAGTCAGTGAATGTATCTTTTGGCAAGTTTTGTTAAGAATGTGTAAAAAGAAGCAGAAAAATTAAACTACTTCGAACTTGTTCATTCATAATCATTATTAAATTGATATCGACAATGTGCAGATAAACTTCAAAGAATAGTCTACTGAATCAAAGATAATTCATACAAGCAAACAGAATAAACGTAATTTTAATGAGAAGCAATGAAAATAATTGAACAATAAAGAATTACCAACCTTGATCATCAATCAGAATGTTTTCTGGTTTTAAGTCACGATAAACAATATTTTGTGTATGCATATGTTGTAAACCTAAAGTGATTTCTGCGGCATAAAATCTTGCTCGATTCTCATTGAAACCACTGCCATTATTCATATTATGGATATGGAATTTAAGATCACCGCCATTCATAATTGTAAGAACTAGGCACAAAGCATCTTTGGTTTCAAATGTATACGCCAGATTGACCTGAATATATCAGCAATAATAACAATAATAATAATTAACAGGATGAGATTATGAAATAAACGTGTGAAAATGTACGTTTACTTTGACTAAAAAATGAATTGTTTTAAAAGAATAGTGCATTAATCAATATCATATTGTCTATATTCCCAGTTTTTGTTGTTTCGATAAATAATTTACTATGAGCATCTTCATATACTTAGCTTTGAGGCTCAATTCTAGCGTAGGGGTTAAGGATATATCCAAATGCCTAAAATGGAGTAGGTAAAGCATGGTCAGAAGAATCTGTGATCCAATGATTGAGAGCCGAATGTTTTAATAACTAAATCGCCATTGTTGTTTTTGTATATTGTGAATAAACAGGACGACCATTTAAACAACTTCTAGCGAATTATACTACTTGGAGACATCGCTTACGTACAATAAATGTTTTCTATCAATTCATTATATACGTACTGATAATATATATATACTTACGCCTGTTACCGCTCGTGGAGGAGCATAGTCCTCCCACCAACATTCTCCATTCAACTCTGTCCTGGACAATCATTTCCAGTTGCTATTCATCCTTTTCATATCAGCTTGCAATTCCCGACACAGTGTGATCCCTGACCTTCCTCTTTTCTGTTTCCCTTCAGGATTCCAAGTTAGTTCTAGCCTCGTGATTCAGTTTGAAGATTTCTGTAATGTATTTCCTACCCACGGTATCCGGCAAACGGACACTCAGTATCTTGCGTAGACAATTGTTTATGAATAAATGTACCTTTCTGATGATAGTTGTGGTAGTTCTCCAAGTTTCAGCTCCATATACTAGAACTGTCTTGATGCTCGTATGAAAGAGTCTGACCTTGATATTGGTTGACAGTTGTTTTAAGTTTCATATGTTCTTCGATTGTAGGAATGCTGTCCTTGTTCTCCCAATCCTCTCCATTACATCTTCATCTGACCCTCCACGTTCATCGACGATGCTACTTAGATACGTGAAAGATTCCGCCTCTTCCAGAGCTTCTCAATCAAGTGTGATTGAGTTGGTGTTCTCCGTGTTGTATTTGTGGATCTCACTTTTTCCTTGCGTATGTTGAGGCTTACTGACGCAGAGGCTGCTGCTACACTAGCTGTTTTCACTTGCATTTATCAGTGTGTATGGGATAGGAGGGCCAGATCATCTGCGAAGTCCGAATCGTCTAGTTGATTCTGAGATGTCCATTGTATTCCGTGCTTCCAGTCAGATGTCGAGGTCTCCATAATCCAGTCAACCACCAAAAGGAAGAGGAAGCAACCTTGCCTGACTCCAGTCTTTAGTTGGAATGCATCTATCAGCTGTCACCCATGAACCATTTTGCAGTGTAGTCCGTCATATGATTTTGACAATCCTCTCAGGTACTCATACCATAGTGTCGAAGAAGTTTCCATAACGCTATCCTATCCACACTGCCAAACGCCTTCTCATAGTCAAGGAAGTAGATGTATAGTGATGAGTTCCACTCAACTGATTGTTCAACGATGATCCGTAGCGTCACGTTTCGGTCTGTGCAAGACTGATCCTGACGGATTCTAGTCTGTTGATATGGAAGTTGAGCGTTTACTGAATCTTTCATCCGGTTCAGCAACACTCTGCTGAAAACTTTTCCTGGTACTGACAACAGTGTGATGCCTCTGTAATTCTCACATTTGCTCAGATCGCCTTTGTTATCGTCTTGTTATCTTGATGAGGTGTCCTTCTTCCCAGTCTGTCAACACTTCTTCTTCCTCCCAAATCTTCCTCGATAGAATGTGGAGCAGCTTTGCAGTTAATTAAATGTCTGACTTTAGTGCCTCAGCTGGTATGTTGTCATGTCCTGCTGCTTTCCCATTCTTGATTTGTCTGATGGCCATCTTGATTTCTTCGATCGTTAGTGGAGTGACATCTATAGGTAGGTTTGTGTGTGCTGCTTCGATGTCCGGTAGATTCAGTGGAGCTGGTCTATTCAGCAGTTCCTCGAAGTATTCTACCCATCTTTTCCTCTATTCTTGAGTCTCCGTGATTGTCTTCCCTTCTTTGTCCTTGACCGGTCTCTCGGGTTCACTATATTTCCCTGCCAGTTTCTTTACAGTGTCATATAGTTGTTTTATATTTCCTTCTCTTGCAGCTTTTTCCGCTGTCGTTGTTAGGTATTCCACGTATTTCTGCTTGTCAGCTCTAATGCTCTTCTTCATTTGTTTGTTTGCTTCTGTGTATTCAGCTTGTTCCCTGACTTTCTCTACTCGTGTTTGACTGTTGTTAATTGCTGTCTTCTTGTTCTTCCACTCTTCAATCTTATCCAGGGTTTCCATAGAGATCCATTCCTTATGATGATGCTTCTTGCGGTCGAAAACTTCCTGGCACGTTAAAGTTAATGCTTCTTTGATCCCTTCTCAGTTATCCTCCATAATAATTTCTTCTTCTTTCAGTAGACCTTGACAGGCTTGTTATCTGTTGATAAGGGTTATCGTGAATTCGTTGCTTTTTTTAGTATCTCGAAGGAAGGGTGTATTGAACCTTTGTAATCCTGTTACCCCAGATGCCCAGTGCTTCTTTAGCTTCGGTTATGTACATTCAATTTATCTTCAATTACAACCTCTGAATGTTGGTATTCTTTACCTAACATTATTGACTGTTCAGTTATCGTCGACTCAAACTAAGGCACATTCATTATAAGCTTTTAGCTTACCAAACTTAGGTAATTCATGATTTTCTTACCAGGTATTTTATTTTGTATGACTTATAAGATAACCCTGATAAAAGTGTGTGTCGAATAGTTTATCTTTTTTAAATAATAAATGTCAAAGCTATGCGTAATACAAAGGTCGTAGAAATTAAAGAGGATATAGACGTGACGGAAACAAATTCTGGAAGTTAATTTATAATAACTGCTTCTGCTAGCCGATATATCCTTACAACTAGTTATGTTTTTTAAACCTTGTGATCACGTTCTGAGATAGCTTATCTGATTTTATGACCCAGCAGCTTTGATTAAACTACTCTGAGTTATATAGCTTGTGAATATAGACTATTTACAGAAAAGTAGAAGTTCGCAATGAATTCCAACCACTCAAATGTTACAAAACATTTGATATTAAATAATTGATGTACAGTTCTTCTCAACGACGTAAACGAAATCTTAATCATCGGACTCATTGAATTTTCTAAATAGATCTATTGCTCTCAATCATGCCCATTGTCATGCTTGTTTACAAAACAAAATGGCCATAGGTCTGGGTATCAGTTGTTCGAAAGACTAGATTACGCCGTAATTCAAGTTTTGTGAAGAACATGAAAAATGGACTCCAGAGTAGCACGTTGAATATTTTTAGGGCGTTGATGAAAAAGAAAGAAAATGTGGCAGCATGGACTTTTAATGGCCTATTTCTGACTCGATAATGATCGAACGATATTGATTTCAATGAAAAATATCCTGTTTACCTAACTAACCTTGTTGATAACAACGTAAGTATAAAAAGTCAAATACGAAAGTATCTAAGAAACGTATATTCCAAGCATTTGACAATGTAGGTGGACAATAAGAGACGAAAGGAAATGCATGTGGACTGCAGTTTCGGAAATACCCTAATCAGTGAGTAATAGGTGACCCAGTCTTTATTAGCAAGAAAGAGATACAAGTGAATATACGGACATAGACGTACTAGATGCACGCATATATGAAGCATACTCAAGTTAACACTTGAGTAATTAACAAGAGCAAACATATAGGTGATAAAATGAATGGAAAGATTTAAATAGTTTATCTGTCCAAAGGTTAGAATAAACCACGTAGGCATGTGATAACAGAGATCTACCGCAGATCTATCACGTGAAGAACTACTCTTATCATTAAGTGTAAAGATAATACGATTCCACCAAACCATAAAATACAGGCTTCTCAAAATGTATTTACTGGGTTAGTGATTTTGGTGGGTAATTTAACATGTACTGTGATTATTAAACAGTGGCTAGGAAATTACAGCGCTTTCCTAACAGCTAACTTTCTGGTTCAAACCCCGCCTCAGTTACTTTAGTTTGGACAGTGAAGTATTCAGTAGCCCTCAAACGAAAACGGACCTACACTTTAGTGTTAAGCTGCATTGGAAATCAAACTGTACAACATCGTGTAAGGATCTTCTATAACACAGATAGGAACCTATGTTGGCCCTTAGCCCTGATGGTGAGATACCGGAAGTAATTTGGGAAGTTTATGTGCATGGGTAGTTGTGTGAGTGCTAGTTTGCTAATCGAGATCGGTCGCGAAATCCAGACCAGCTTATGCCAACGTTAGTCACTACTGGTGTCGTTATGACGTTGGCCTAACCATGAATCTCCAGGTATATCGTACTGCAAAGCGAACAGTCCTTTTAGATTTATGAACCTGGTTACACTAGCCTGCGAACGTTAAAAGACTCTTTCAGTTTGATCGTTTCTCTTTTTAGGGGATTTCCCACATAGGGTGACAGCGTCAAGTGAGTAATGCTGGTGTTCAGAAATTTGTTTGGAAATGGTGTAGACTACCCTTAAATCCGTAGTGTTACTGTGAAACAAGGTTTAGTTGCTTGATAAAACTTTTAAGCATGATCTAGCAACTGTTGAACAGAGTTTGCTGGCTCCGGAAATAGGACGGAAGTGGAGAGGTCAGTTCATGATGTGAAGTCGGAGAATGAAAAGCATTTGTTTTGGGTTCGCATGTCTTGGTATATCAATGCTTCATACATTGGATAGTAAAATCATGAAACTCAGTGAGTTTTGATGTTATCGAACAGTATAGTGGCTTAATAGTCAGGGGACAGCTTCAAGAAGAAAGTTTTATGTTCAAACCCGGCCATACTTGGTTTTAGTTGGGGAGCTTAACAGTATCATTACCCCCTACACAGACTGATTCCGAACAGTAAACATAAAAGCATACTTAATAAATGAGTTAAATTATTAAGGTCGAAAGAGACACTAGTGCCAATCATGTTGGAGTTTAGCACACACACTCAAAATGTTATGATTTGGAAGCCAAAATACTTTGTTAGTTTTGGACATAAATGAAAAAAGTGAAAATTAACTCCAACTAATAACTCAGTGTAAAAATATTTGATGAATAGAACGGCATGATAAATCTCTAACCATACTAGGAAAAAATACAACCAGTTAAAAGTTAACGAACCACAAAACGAGAATTGACTCGTTGTAATGTTTCCTTCTCCATCATGGCCATATTTTCTGCATGACGCTTTTTCATGCGTTTCTTTTCCATTTTCTTGCATGCGTATAACTTCCCAGTTGCTCGAACTTGACAGGCACACACCTCTCCAAATCCCCCTTTGCCTAGGACTCGGTACATTCGAAAGGTGTGTTTGGTGACTGGTGTTCTGAAAGTGTGAAATAAACCGGTAATTCAGAGCAAATTCAGGAAATTCTTGTCACATTTTAAGACGCAGATTGGTGAAGGCAAACTAGATGAGTTATTCTACTGGCATCTACGAGCCATAAACAGCAAGAATTAGCTATTTTTAATTTACAAAAGTTATATTTCATTATTTAGAGGTTTTATAGGACACACATCGGTGCCCTTTACTAAATATACTCGAATAAAACTGAATTTACTGATTGAGTTCCCCTTAAACGTTTTTCAGTAACGCTAGAAGCACTCACTTTTATATGAATGTTATGGAATAACCATTAAAACTTTTTTCTTCCCAATATCTAGATGGTTAGCCTTTTACTGGAAGAATCTACTATCATCAATATACAGACAGTAAGATTGTGTTACGGAAAATATAGTCTTCCGAAAGATGGACCTTCCACGAAATAACAAGCATTCGGACCTGTGAAACAAGCGAGAAATAGTTTGAACTCATGTATAAACTAAATATAGTGAGAGCAGTATTGGCCAGTCCGTTTATTTGGACAAAGACAAGATTAATATAAGACAGAAGTATGTCTAGGTTTATGATTCCATGGTTAGCGTTAACGAACAGACAAAATCAATATAAAGGAAGATGAGGGAACTAAAATCACAACACCAACAACAACGGAACACAAAAATAGGGTAAAAAGTCTGCAGTCATTGAAGTGAGAGAACGACAAATTTCACAGTGTTTGTTTAAAATAGGGGCCGTCGCTCAAAAACGCAGTTTAGGAACATTTTCCCTAATGTTGAGAATCAGTATGATATGGAACAAAAGGCTTTTCAAAATAAAGAGGATTATTAACCTTATCAGACGGTTAAAGGTATGATGAAGTTTATTAGCTCAAAATACCATTATATATGACAATTACAATTACAGAACAGTTCAACCACTACGTAGACTGACGCTAGACTCAACTAGAAAGTAAAAATTGAATATTCAGGAAGTAAATTACTAACACTACTGAAATTGAAATATCACCATAAAATTATTGAAAAACCTAAGGATCTTGGTGCATTTTACCAGAACCTTGAGTTATAAGAGGACAGTAAATACGTGAATTTATTACAGACAAACCTACTTTTCTAACCATTTCCACTGAAGATAGCGATTAAAGTAAACTGAATTTAGAAATTCAGAAAATGGTGAGTTTCTTAAAAAATCTTCAAGGATCTTGAGGATTGAACGAAAGAGTTCTTTGTCAGGATAAGCGTCATTGGACTGTTCTAGAGCATGTAACACTGAGTTGTCGTCAATGTTTCCAAGCTGATGAAACTTTTTGCCACTCTAAGAGTAAAATAGGAAAAAGGATGTGTTACCATGTCTGAGAGAAACCTGCGGTAGATTTCCAACCCAATCTTTTGACGTTCGCTGGGAATGCACACCGCAAATGTGTTCTAAAGTTGAAGAATACACAACAGGATAATAAAGCCTACAATAGAATCCACAAAATCAACGACATCCGAAATGAAATTATTGCTCCTACAGAACAACCGGAACAATCTCTTTCCAATCGGCTGCTGCTCCACAATAAAATCATAACTCAAATCTGCGCGCAAGAGGCTTGGTAAACTTATCTCGTAAATACCTAAACATTTCTTCAAGTATGAACAATTAGATATGTGAGGGAAGGCTAATAATGTCTTCCACTTTCGGCTTCGACCTTTGTCTCCATCATCTCCACCTGACGTAAAACATTTAAATGTATCCCTTACTTCTTTTAGCCTTTATATACACAGTATTTGCAACAATATTCTCCAACTCCATACTTCATCATTAGAGGGTAAAGTAGCACATAGCTTAAGAATGCAACGTTTACATACTGTCCAATACGTACATAATTATTAATTAAATAGTATGTATGCCCAATGTCTCTCGATTTTGACGTCATTCTGTGCAGTTCTCATGGTATCTCTGATTTTTTATTCCAACAGCAGGTTTTGTTTCTCTCGAGTCTATTGATGTGATAAGCAGCTCGTTTTTACTAGAGCAGTTTCGTGATGTAGGTGGATAGGATTTGTTTGGCTCTTCCGTTCAAACCATCTCCAATGTAAGAAGGTTATCAATCCCTGTTCAAATTATTGCTTTTCAAATCTACCTACCGCAGCCAGATTTTGAGTACACTACAAAAATAAGAGGGAATTATCGCTATCCTGTTTCAGATATCAGTAGTACTTCTGGGACAGTGACCGTGATCGCAAGTGCTTTTGAGTCTGTAGGACCTTGATTCTGGCAGTTGTCTACACATGATGCCTCATAACATCTGCCGTTAGCCACGCAGCTTATATCAAGAACATACTTGTCAGGTTTTCCTTTTGTTATAGCTAATCTCCACATAATAGGAAACAGACTATTGGTTCTAGAGTAAACCTGTCTAATGATAGCGAAAAACCTATTTTGATTCTTAGCAAATAATCTCAGCCTTTCGGCGTAACTTCTGTGATAGATGGTCATAATGTCACTATGAAAAAACAACTTTTGATTCCAGAAAATAATTTTAAAGCCAAGAACCATCAATAAAACAAGCTTACTACTATAAAAGTCTTCCTAGGTCAATACTTTCCTCCCTCACTGATCATTTCACAACTATCAACTGCTTTGCATGGTAAGAACATAGCAGTGGTTGTTGTGCGGTCTAATAATTATGGATAGTTACTATGACATGTTGTTTCTGAAACTCCAGAATAAACATGAGGTAAACTTGTCAATAAGAATGTTGACGTCCTTATAGAGAATGAAATACATTGTTATTAACTATCACCAAATGCCAAAACAGAACTGGTGACCGAACACTGATACAGCAATCCGTTTAATCATTAATTACACGACACTCATTCGCTGGTACAACAATACTGGCACGATGTCATTTATAACTGTTTTCGATCGATATTATCACTGATTCTAGATTTAAACCACTAACTGCAGGTCTCAAACGACACAATATGGGGGCACTGGCCCCAGAAAACCTTGTGTCGGCTCAACTAAACAAGATAGGTGGTTTAACACCTCATTTCTCTTGACATCATCAGTGATAAAAACTTATGATCAGGTGAAATCGTTAGAGACCAATTGAGCATATGGTGGACCATGGTCATTCAAAAGCATGTACTCGGGTCTAAACAGCTGTTGAAAACCAGATGTGAAGAACTAGATGATTTCGTAGATAAATTTTGTTACAAAAAAGAAAGGCCTGGAGTCCCTAGCCACATCTGAATTATTTTTTACCAGGCTGGAGAGTGTTGTTGTCTAAACTGCTACGGAGAAAATGTAAAACCCTCTGCAGTGCCGAAAAATTGCTCTGAAAGGTCTTTATTGGTCCTGATAGCGTGAACCTTAGATCATTCCACATGTGAGGCACTTTCAAGTGCCAAAAGAATGATGATTCATGGAAAGGTGAAAAAATAAATGCTGAACGTTTGACTTCTAAAAATGCCAGACTACTTTCAAATATAGTTGTTTCATGACCGAATAATCTTGTCTTCAGAAAAAATACCAGTGTTGCAGCAATAATGCTCTCAAAATTCCTTTCAAAGCGTTGCTTCATTTATCTATCAACCTGTTGTGTATCTAAACATTCAATCGGGATTCGCGTGCTTGTGGTTCTACATTTCTCAGCCTTTGTTTACTGAGAATTTATATAAATCTATCCCGGATTTACTTTTGTCAAATGGCTTGGCTATTGACAAGAAAGTTGTTTTCGACTGAACTCAAGGTATTTTATTTGACAATTTTCGTTCTTTGAATATCTGCCGATAAATATTTGATTCCCCTTTGTCAAACGCATTTTTATTGATTCTTAGGCAATAAATACTGACTTATTACCCATTCTTTTTCCGTACAGAACGCTATATTGTGTGAAAGAAAAACTTGACTTTGCAGTGAAGGCTGTATCACTTGAAGTAGTTTGTGCAGTTAATACGATTTGTTTTCTTTGTTCAATCAAAACTAGGCAAATCAAGCACAGAGTCTATATTTTGACAATTTAATACGATTGGTTCAAAAAGGCTCTGTACGCTATGTTCAAGAACGTAATTTGGTCATATGGAATAAAATTTGCGTCATTTACCTATCGCATTCAGACCAAATACTGGAGCTTTGACTGATACAGCCAGTGATAACTAGTAACCAAATTTAGCTTAATTCCACACTATGAATTTTTCTGTTGGATGGCAGTTGCATAGTCAACCCCCAGATCGTTCCCTACATTAGGTTTCATGAGTTGACTCATAGTGTTGAATACTTTGCTCAGAGAAAAGTGGCAAACAGTTTGAAACAAGTCCAACAGAGATCATGGAATGAATAAACTCAATATGGTGGTTGAATCCGAAATTTAGATTGTTTTTATCAGTTTAGTGAAGAGCTATATCCGAGTTACACATTTGTTTATGTATGATTAAAAATCTCCCTATGAATATATTCTTTGAGGAAAGATTTCTTTGTTTCCCATAATACATGTAGCGTTACTTTTACCAACCACTGCACTCAAATATATTTTATTTGCCTCTTGTTTGGTTGCAATTGTTATTACTCTTTTTTTACTATTTCTGTGCTGTGATCAACTGTCCGATATCATTTACAGTTGTAATATACTCAACGTAATATTGCCTTACGGCGGTCGCCATACTGAATCGCTGTTATTCATGTGTTTACGAGAACTAGTTGATCTTTTTCCATATTACTGAGAATGAAAAGCCTCCCGCAATTCGTTTTAAGTATTTCTTGCTTTGTAATTGATTACTTATTTTCGAAGCAAGTAAAATTAGTCCATCTTCAAAGTTCAGCTGACTTCTTTGATTAATATGGACATTCTTCTTACTGTGACATCTACCGAGGTGATATCTTCACCGGAATAAATTGCTTAGTTTTTTACAGTTTGGTTTAACAAAGTACTATCATAATAAGTGTTCATATATCTTGGGGAAGGTATTTTCTTGCGCATGCTGTTCATTTCGTACCTACATACATATCAAGTTTACGGTTTTTTACAGTCATATACGTTGCTACACAAAAATCATTGTCCATTGTAACTTTTCTGAAAGACAGACTGATTTCTGTCAGTAAACCACTCTTCGGTCCTGGTCTACACGTAGTACACCGTGTAGTATAACTTATCTGATCGTGAGGTGCTTTTCAGACTTTATGTTCATGTGCATGTGAATCCCTCTACTTACACGCTCTTGTAATGTGACCTATTGCCTAAACTTTATGCATGAAATTATTCTTTTCGGTCAGTACAGCTGTACATTCCTTCGATCTTTTAATCATATGTAGGACGTGTACTATTTATTTTACAACGACGATTTTGTCTTTCCTACGTTTTTGCTGAATTTCAATGATTCACACGTAACACTTTAACGTTGTTTTATTCTACACTTTTTCATGACGCCCGCAATATTGATCCGTTCCCTTTTTTGATTTTTTTGCTTGACATGAACGGATTTATGCATTTCCTGATTGCGAGAAAGTGGAAATTTCCAGAACTGAAAACATTCATTATGCTAACAAAGGTTAATATTGCCCTATAAGCAAGATAAAACAATATTGCCGTATTGATATAAAAGTATTTTTTAACTGATTTGGCCAGTTGAGTTAGTCGAACATCTGTTGGTTGAATGATTGGGTGATAATGTTGGTTTCGAACCGTTTTTGACGTAGTCATTTTGTTTTGAATTTTGATGGAGCGAGGGCATGACTGTTTGAACCAACTTTCACAGCTATTACTAATTTCAAACCGCTTAAGTTTGGTAGTAACGCTATTCAGTGTTGTTAGGCCGGCTGACTATGACAGTGATCCGTAGGGTAACTCGCAAAGAACTAATTATCTCTCATGTTTATGTTCTTGACCTTTACTCGTCTTGTTCACCCTTCAAGACTTAACGTGGCTGAGCAACAATAAATTTCACGAGAACTGGAATAGAATGGTTCAGAAGAATTGCAGTTGTACGCTAGCAATTCGACATTACAGACTTCAGAAAGTCCTGTTAATCAGTGACAGTTCCTTCATTTTCTGTTTGTGCGGTATTGGTCTGCAATGGTTTGCCAGTTATTATTTGCCAGAAATTGACTTCAACCTGCATAGCTATCTCTTTTACAACCATAAGCGCTAAATGTTAAATACTCTTTCATGTTCCTCGAAATACAGTTGTCTGTCTTTATTCATATTCACTACATATCGGATTCTTTGAGTCCTTCGAATAGACAGCCAACCAAACCACGTTTCTCTTCGCGTAAATGTGAGCTCTCGCATGGATGATAATTCAAGTTACTAGGGAAACATAATGCACATACGTTCTCGATTACTGGCCGTAATTTGTGTCAAATAACCCACTGTCCGGTATCAATGACACATATACAAGACAAAAACTAACTCCCTTGTAGTGTATTCGGATGAAACATTGACTATTTTTTCAAAATATCCATTAAATAACATATTGCCACTAAAATAATCTCGTCCATTACTGACCGTATTTCTTAAGCTCGTTTCTTTGAAAAGTCTTAACGTTACAGCCATCTTCAAATAGAATGAACTCTGTCTATCAGTATCATTTGTATAAGACTTATTCAGACGACGAAGTTACTTCAACGTTATCTTGAGCTTTTAAAGAAATATTAATTTCAATTGAAATTCTGTCGTAAATGTAGCTGAAGATTCAAAATCACCTCAAATTGATAATTCAGGCTTTAATTTTATATCAACAGCATTGTTGTCATCAACCAAGCTAAAGGAACCATTGGCTGGTTCCTCCTCCGAAACTTTTGCACTATAAATCCGGTGACTCAACTTCGTCTTGAATGTCTTATACATTCAAGCTCCATTCTACATCAAGTCTCTCTTCGAATTCTTCCTTAATAGGCCCAGCCCCATTCGGCCTAAACTAAGCACAACTAAGTCTACTCAAGCTTGACATGCGAAAAGTCATGATATCATCACATACACTGATATCGAAGATTAAACAAGGAACCTCAGATTTTGAATGCGAAATCTCTTTCGACTTTTCATCCCCTGGGTATTGCGATATATTCTTATTACAGTCTACAGCTTTGTATAGTGATAGTTTCAAAATACTTTCAAAACAATCTGCTGACACCAAACGAATGAATCCATAGAGTTCGAATACAATCAAAACCCCGAATAATGTTCAAAGTCTGGTGTCAAATAATATATTATAAATTTGTGTCACATCTCAATTTCCGTTACAGACTGGATCGAAAGACAATTATTTGGTGAAAAATAGCCCCCTAAAGTAACGATAAAACAAAAATTCAAAGGAACAAACAGTATAATTCTACCCTTCCGTTGTAGGAAGCCAGAATTTTATTTTCATATACAAAAGCGACCACAAAAACATTCGAAATGTCAGAAGGAACAACAAACCATCGAAATGTTCCAGTCAAAATCTAATATACAAATTAAATGCAAAATAGATTGAGTAAGTAAATTGTAACAGAGCCCTAATGTACTTGCGTGTCCGAGAAGAAGTATGTTTCTGACGAACCGGAGACTTGGTTCCGTCGTTTAGCAATAATGCACTTCGGTCGGTCAAAACAAACAGCCATAAACCCTGCACAAGCCTTATGCTATCAAACTGTGAGAACATCAAGTGATTAGACATTTTAGGGATATAAACTAGTAACCAGTCAAACACAAAGGACATCTCCAACAATTTGGGCAAGTTATTTTACCACCAATTGACAGATCTGCTCATCTAATCATATCAGCAGCAATCCAAAGAACAAGCAGGAAATACGGTACCCCCCAAATATAGGGGGAAATTTGAAGAATTAACACAGCTCACAAGAAACCTTCAAAAAAGATAATACCCTAATAATGACAAAACTGGAAGTTAAATGAGTAATGACAATCTTACTTAGTGCCAAAACCATTAATTGAACATTTAGATGAAGGTACCGGAAACAATTACTTGATATTTAATAGTCACTGTCATTGTTTCATGAAATTCATAAACAGAGAAGTTTTCACACCCACAGAAAACCAAGCCGGGATCACCTGCTGACTCTATAATAGGAATTCTTTCCCATTTGTTGCTGACTGTTACTCATAGTCTTGATCTCTGTGTATAATTCTCAGTACAATGAGTTGTTTGATTTTCCTTCTTTCATTCGCTCTAAAAAATTCGAAGTGAGGACCTGCCTTGTTATTAACTTTAGTTGCTTCTAAATAGTGTGTCCTCTCGTTGCTGACAGTCTCTGACTCATGGATCGGAACTTTCTTGCATGAACAGCTTCCCAAAAACACCTGTGCTTTTGGCGTTAGTGGCGGTACTTCACCAACTTTCAGCTCCGTGCAATGGCATTGTCTTAAAGTTATAAATGAAAAGACTGACTTTGATGTTAGGCGTAGACAATGAAGACAACATTGTGACAGCGTGTGACAATTTTTGTGCCGGAAATAACATAAGCCACGTGACAGATAGCTATAAATAGGTGCGACATAGCCCTTGTGGCATTAAATTAACTCTTTATTATCATGGGAACTACAAAATCTGCAGCAATGTCAACTCATTTTATAGCACAGTAAAACTTTGAAGAATGTAACACATCTCAGGAAAAGCAACACTAATAGTATGAACATGGTATAATTAAGGATATTTAGAATAGTCGTGACATTAACAGCTGCAATACATTTGTAAAACCAGACGAAACAGAAGACTGAGAAAAGTAGCACCCAACATAACTTACAAATATGATAGGAATGGTCTTTATCCCAACCTAAGCACATGACATTGACCAGCAGGTAGGATAGTTCAATCCCGTCAGAACCTTGATTTCAGTCAGACAAAACCTTGCTGTCGTTAGCACAGAATCTAACAAAAATAAAATAAAATAATCAAGGCGTCTTAACCAGAGTCAAATAATCAAGGATTGGTGGAAAAAGCTTGGGGATTATGAAAGCCAATTTTGCTCTGTTTTCCAAGGTTGAGAACTATGTTGACGGAAAGAAGAGTCCTTAAAATGTTAGACTCCATTATTTTCAACAGGTTAAAAACAACTGTGGTAATGTTTCAGCTTGAATGTTGTAAAAGGGTTCCAGATAACCATTTAAACTAAAGTTCAGTTGTCATGGAAGAATTCAGAAGATAGTAATACATGTAAGTCAGTAGCTGTGTAATTTTATTTTAGATATAGCCCCTCTTTTATTCAAGTAGGTCACTACAGCTGAGAGAATATAAAAACGAGTGAGGAAGTCAATAACCCACTGAATATTCTTGGTTTACAGGTTCTCAGATGCATTTCACATATTGTGCCTATTTATGCGACTCTACTAGAAAACCAAATTCTAAATATGGTCTCAAACAACCAATAAAAAGGAAATAAACCAGATGACACCTCAAAAAGGGGAAAAATAGACTTTCCCCTTACGTTGTGTATATAGACAAATATATGTAAAGTACTCAATCTGAAATGCCGCTCACTGTATTGACATTATCATAAATCTCTCAAACATAACGTATTGTTTCATAACAAAAGCGGAAATTTGTCATATAAACAGGTCTAAATATGTAGACACATGAAATATCCTGAAATGTATATATCTGAACTTTGTTGTTTGTTTGACATAAGAGTTCTGGTGTGCTTAGTGGCGATGACAGATAGCTTACGAAGACATTCAAGTAAGTGTCGTGCTCTCTGTGTTTATGTACATTATCACTAACCACCTCGTTCGCCCTGCAAAATTGGTTCAGAAAACGTCAGTGAGCGTTCGTAGACGTAGGGCAACAGTGAACCTGTTAGGCGTCTCTGATTGTCATAGACCAACTTACAACAGAAATTAGAATGAAATTCTAACGACTTTCGTGAAAAAAGATAACTTCTTTTCGTTTATTCAACTTACTAACGAAGGGACGATCAACAGTAATTGACTTTGGCAGTGATTTATGTTGTGGTAATGGAAATAAACACTGAGATTAATTATAGTAAGAACCTATCAACTATCCGGTAGCTACAATAATGGGATAGTGCCACAGATGCCTGTCGCGTTCTGAACGCGTTTCGAGATCTCGTTCCGGACTTATGAGGGAGCATCAGATGTATCCTACGAACGTGTACAAGCGTTCAACCCAAGTTCATCAGCAGTGATGTTTACTACCATTTCAGATTGAAAATCAATCCGCTAGGATATGTCGAACTTTGGTTGTCTACTTGTGATTTTGATAAGTTGAGCTTGCATGTTTGTGTAGACAGACTTCTATTTTAAAGAGCTCCAGTCAACAGTTATGGCCTATATTAGGACACATCGTTGCCCCTAACTTTAGTGATTTGTTAATGATAGGTGTCTATGGAGGGAATTGTGAGCCGTCAGAATTCTGCGAAAGATCTGCGGACACCATTTCCGAACTCAAAAAAATGGGGGATCAGCTCAGTGTGAAATTCAACAAATACACAGCTAATAAGCTGGTTGCTGAAATCTATGACTCACCTACCGGTTCGAATGTTAGATACATTATTGATCACAGTGGGAAAGCAGGTGACGACAGATGGGTTGTGGTTGGTCGGCACCTTGACAGAAAGATGAGGTTTCACAATGGTGAATATACATTGCGAAATGATGATAGTTTTCATCAGCAGATTTAATCTGCTCACCATTAAAGCCATTCCAATTTTGAAAGATTTCCAATTAACATGATCTCAGCTTTCCCTTCAAATCCAAAGCATATGGTATACTTGAATGTAACGAAGAAACTAATGAATTTGTGGACAGATTCTTCTCACAAAGGACTAAGAAACGTGAACAAAAATATAATTAGGGATATAAATAAGTTTATGTCAAGTTACGCACCAAGTACTCCTTCCTACTTTCAACGTGACTGTCGCACATTAGACCTTGTCTCAGTAAGGAAAGCGACAGAGTGTCAGCCGTTCCTTCTGTATTTGGGTTCCGTAAATCTTCAGCATTGTTTACCACAACCCTTGTACCTTGATTTCAAGCGTTTAGAATTAGCGACTTATTCGTCAGCACATCTAAATTTACGTAAAAGCATTACAGAATCGGTTAGAATTGACTCGCCTAACTTTCTTAAAGAATTTGAGTGGCGTTATGCACCGGAAAACTTAGTCAATAATGTACATTCGTTGAAACACCTTCCTGATGATGTTCGTTCACATCGAGCTTTAGATTCTTTTTCTGCCTTCCCTTTCGAGTATTATATGAGGCAGAATCAAGAATCAGTGCATAGCTGGTACGCTGTGGCCAAGCATACAACTCAACGTTCTGGAAGAAGATACCTTTCTGTGATAGGCCTCAAACTAACCTATCGGCTACACTTGCTGAGATCTCCTATCTATGGTATTTTGATCAGAAGTCCTTTTTTCCAGTCAGTTGGTACATGTTCTTCATCCCGGTGTGGTCCATTCCAACCTTGGTACTTGGGTCTCCCATCATAATGGTCAAGTCCTTTGTTCGTTATTTCTCAACGATTGAGTGCAGTTTATCTTTGACGTCTTCATTGTAGTCGTTGATAGGTGATGACGTTTATTGTGATGCCCTCTTTCTTTGTTTTGAAGGAGGCTTTGATGATCCTTGATCCATGAGTTTCACATCCTATAAGTGCATTTTGTGTTTGTTTGGACAGCGTCAATGCAGCTTCTTGTGTATGTAGAGCATTTTCTTTTTCATGATTAGAGTATAACAGCAGCTCTCCTAAAGCTAGTCTTTGTTATCCAACTTCCGTCCAATGTGTTTCACTGATTCCAAGCACGTCCAGGTTGTATTTCTTCATTTCTGCGGCAATATGGAAGACTATTCCGGTTTCCTACATTGTCCGGACGTTCCTTGCACCTAAATTAATGGTGTCTTTGGTTGTTATTTCCTCTATACAGGCTAAAAAGCGGAAATTTTGACGTGTTTCCTGATTATTTCGTTCTTATTTTCGAACGCATTTTCATTTTTACTTCTCCTCTGTTTGCCCTTATTTCCTTTTTGTTGGTTGTTTGGTGCAGAACAATTTAGTTCAGGCGTTAATATTCAGATAATCGGAGGGATAGTATTGAAGATGCCACAATTATTTGTAGTTTGACAACACTTTAACCAGTTGTAGCTGTAAATAATTCCCCAAAATCAATAGCTCATTAAGTGTTCGACATTGGATGCTGACCACGTTGTTTAAGTGGACTTGTTTAGCTGAAGGCTTTCGGTCATGCATCCGCACCAGATCACGTTTCAACACAGCGTGGGACACAGCTCCTACGTTTCATTAGCCAGCTTATAGAAAAGGTCCTCGATATATTGGTAACGAATCAAATATATCTTTCCTGCCTCTTCTCGTCTGACTTCTGATTTCTATCTGACTGGGAACGATCAAACATAGAAGGTGCTACTGGTATCCAGTTGTAAAACTAGAATATCCGTTGCATCATCATTGGTGAGACCGACGTGATCTGGTACACCAAGTCAATATACTGTGAGTCTGTTCCATTTTGGAATATTATTATTCATTGTTATTCTTTATTTGAATTTTATATATTGTGATATACTTTTTTCGCGAATTTTTTTTCTCGGATATATTTTAATTAGACATTTTTCGTTATCTATATTAATATGACGGAACACTCACCCAAGGTTTTTAAGTTAAAGTCTATTCCCCCTATTTCGATTCAGTTAACGCCATTTTGGCCCGACAATGTCGAGTCCTGGTTCTGCTATGCAGAAGCCGATTTTTGCATGCACGGAATCACGGACTCGCGCACACGTTTCCTCGCGGTAGTTAAGGCGTTACCGCGCGAGTTTAACAGGTACGTAACACCTTGTATGTTTACTAGTGATGTTTCCGAACCTTACGAATCGCTTAAGCTATCGATTTTAAAACGAGGAGACCTAACTGATCGACAACGGTTAGACCAACTCCTTAACAATATCGACTTGCAACATGGTTCTGCGACGGACATGTTGCTTAGAATGAGAGAAGTCATCGGCCAACGAACTTTCGATGATGGCCTATTTAGACAACTTTTCTTGTCTAAACTCCCTCAACAGGTGCAGGCAGTGCTTGTTTCATTTCAAAACAATGCCATAGATGAACTAGCTGCATCTGCCGATCGAATCTTGGAAATCACTAGATCTTCTAAGGCCGAGGTTTTTTCCGTCAAAGAAAAACCCCAATCGACCTCGACTGACATGGCCGAACTATGTCACACGCTTACACGATATCTTAGAGTTCGCAATGACCGTAGTCGGTCAAAAACCCCGCATAGAAGTGCCTCACGTAAGCGATCTGGCTCTCGACCACGAGAGACAGACAATCCCGACTGGTGCTGGTATCATAACCAGTACGGTAAGTTTTCCAGAAACTGCAGGAAACCTTGCAATTATCCGACCCCAAAATCGAGTGACACGAAAAACAGTTCGGGAAACTTCCCAGCCGGCACGCGTTAACGGCAACCGTAGCCGGCGAACACAGCCGCCTCTTATATGTCACGGATGTGACTACGAAAGTTCGCTACCTCGTCGACACTGGCGCAGAAGTTAGCGTTCTTCCAGCAAATCCCGACGACAGACTTCGCGAGTCTGTTTTAAGTTTACAGGCGGCAAACGGAAAGCCGATCGCTACTTACGGTAAAAGGTACGTCTACCTTAACGTGGGTTTACGCAAACCCATACACTGGATTTTCGTGGTTGCAGATGTCTCTATGCCAATCATTGGTATAGACCTGTTACAACATCACAATCTACTCATCGACACACGCGCACGAAGGTTAATAGACGGAAACACTAAGTTATCCGTTTGCGTAACTCCTTGTTCTGGTTGCAGGTTATCCCCAGTCACGATTAAGCACAACATAGACCCCTTGTACCAAGCAGTACTCGACAAATACCCCGGGATATGCCAATCGCAATCGAAATTACCTTGTGTAACCAGCAATGTTACACATCACATCTCGACTACAGGACCACCTGTATTTTCGAAAGCCCGAAGACTCGCTCCCGAGAAGCTTAGGTTAGCTAAAAACGAATTCGACCACATGATGGACCTAGGGATAATTCGACCATCGAATAGTCCATGGTCATCCCCATTGCACATGGTCCCTAAAAAGGACAGCAATGATTGGCGGCCAACTGGTGATTATCGGCGTCTGAATGCTAAAACCATTCCCGATCGTTACCCGCTGCCTCATATTCACGATTTGACAGCTACCTTGAAAGGTACAACTGTCTTTTCGAAAATCGACTTGGTTAAAGCTTATAACCAAATCCCGATGGCACCTGACGACATTCCTAAAACCGCCATCATCACTCCCTTCGGTCTTTACGAATTTCTACGAATGCCTTTTGGTTTAAGAAATGCGGCTCAAACCTTCCAAAGGTTTATCGACGATGTCTTCCGAGGTCTCAACTTCGTACATGCGTATGTTGATGACTGTCTAATAGCAAGTCCGGACAGAGAATCGCATCTCAAGCATCTGGACATTGTTTTCGATCGACTCCAAAGGCATGGCATTACTGTCAACATTCAGAAATGCCAAATCGGAACTAACTCCTTAGACTTCTTAGGACACACTATTGATGCCCAAGGCATCCGACCCCTTAGAAGCAAAGTGGCGGCCATTCTGGATTACCCAGAACCGACCACGATCAAGCACTTACGAACTTTTAACGGACTCGTAAGTTTCTATAGACGGTTCATACCTAAATGCGCATCCCTAATGAAACCGTTAACCGATCAACTTCGTGGAAATGCGAAATCAATTAGTTTAGACGACATAGCCCGTAAAGCATTCTCCACAGTTAAGGAACACATCGCTAAAGCAACCTTGCTTGCTCATCAGGACACTCAAGCACCCATTGGTATCGCAGTAGACGCATCTGACTCAGCAATCGGAGCAGTCTTACAACAATGGGTTAACAACTCGTGGCAACCTTTAGGATTTTTCTCGAGACGGTTGTTAGACACGGAATCTAGGCTGGTTTTCGACCTGGACGTCCTAGCTATGTATTGTGCTGTACGGCATTTTCAACATTCCATCGAAGGAAGAGAATTCACGCTTTTTACCGATCATAAACCTCTTACCTTCTCTTTAAGTTCATCTTCAGACAAGTACTCACCGCGAGAGTCTCGACAACTCGACTACATTTCGCAGTTTACTTCAGACATACAACATATTCCTGGAGCAAACAATGTAGTCGCAGACGCCTTGTCTCGAATTAGCTCCTTGAACAGTTTCCAAGGAATCGACCTTCTTAAACTCGCTCAGCTTCAAAAAGAAGACATTGATCTTCAGCATGAGTTATCCTCGACAACTCTTAAACTAAGTATTAGGCAGATGGGAACAGGTAAGGAAACCTTACTCTGTGACACATCTACAGGTAGGGATCGTCCAATTGTACCAAAACATTATCGCCGCAACGTCTTCAATACGTTGCACAATCTTTCTCATCCAGGTGCTCGTGCAACAATCGAACTTATAGCCGAACGCTTTTGTTGGCCTGGCATGAATAAAGACGTGAGGGAGTGGGCACGCTCCTGTGTAAGCTGTCAGAAATCTAAGGTCATAAGACATAACAAATGTCCCTTAGGCTCTTTCAAAACCCCTGACGCTCGTTTCGACCACGTCCATATAGATTTAGTAGGACCCTTACCCGACTCGAACGGATACTCATATCTCCTAACATGCGTAGACCGTTTCACTCGATGGCCAGAAGCAGTACCGATTAAGGACATTACTGCTGAAACCGTGGCCCGTGCTTTCGTCGGACGATGGGTAGCAAATTTCGGCTGCCCTTCCACAATCACTACAGACCGCGGACGCCAATTCGAATCTGGACTTTTCCGTTGTCTGACCTCACTATTAGGAATCACGCGCTTCCGAACGACCGCCTACCACCCACAAGCAAACGGGTTGGTAGAACGTTTTCATCGACAACTAAAAGCTTCATTATCAGCTTCAAACGTTTCACAGTGGACAGACGCTCTTCCACTCGTCTTGCTAGGTATCCGCAATGCAGTGAAAGCTGACATTGGATACACGGCATCTCAACTCGTTTACGGAACGACACTCCGACTCCCAGGAGAATTCGTGGATCCTTCAGCTTCTTCATTGAACATGGATCTAAACTCTTACACGAGTAGGCTTACAAACGCTATGCGTTCAGTTAAACCTGCTCACACTCGACCTCAATCAACTGATGTTTTCGTTCAACCCGAATTACGACATAGTACACACGTCTTCGTTCGTCGAGACTCACATCGACGACCCCTCGAATCAGCATACGAAGGACCCTTCAAAGTTCTTCAACGCGAACCTAAGTACTATGTAGTCGATAAGAACGGTACGAAAGATAGCATCAGTATCGATCGACTCAAAGCTGCGTACCTAGAAGGAAACCCTAGCTACGTCGATTTTCCTTCGGTACAAGCAAACGACACAGCTACTACACTCGTAGTACCCTACACGACAACCGACACACAACTTGATACTTCGTCAATGTCGATAGAAAAACCTAAAACAACGCGTTCTGGAAGACGAGTAAGATTTCCAGAACATCTTAACGAATATTGCACGTAGGACATAAGCTTTATCTTGAATTACCCTTTCAAAGTTTATTATAAATTTTTTTTAATATGCTCATTTTTTTATTTATATAAAAAAAAAAACAAAAAAAAAACAAAACATTTTTTTGGGCGTATATATATTTATATATTGAAAAAAACCAAAAGAAAACCTTTTTTTCCGATCGCTTTTACGCTGTTTGTAAGTGTATCAGTTTATTTTTTTTCCGCTCATCTTGTGTCCTTACGCAAGTACGAGTGTATTTTCGACATGCACTCACACGTTTTATTTTTCCTCTTTTCCAGGACGGCTGGAAAAGAACGACGAAGTTTCGCAAGGAACCGAAATTTTCATTGTACTATATTTCTTTATTGCTACGTTGTACATTTTGGTCCCATAGTTTAAGGAAAGACGACCAGACGCTGCTAAACGAAGCAAGCTATCAGAAGAGTGTTTACCAACGACAAACTCGTTGGGTTTAAACTTCTGGCTGGTCACGTCTTAGGGGCATCACTACCTCACTAGGGGGGGGAGTGATCTGTAGCTGTAAATAATTCCCCAAAATCAATAGCTCATTAAGTGTTCGACATTGGATGCTGACCACGTTGTTTAAGTGGACTTGTTTAGCTGAAGGCTTTCGGTCATGCATCCGCACCAGATCACGTTTCAACACAGCGTGGGACACAGCTCCTACGTTTCATTAGCCAGCTTATAGAAAAGGTCCTCGATATATTGGTAACGAATCAAATATATCTTTCCTGCCTCTTCTCGTCTGACTTCTGATTTCTATCTGACTGGGAACGATCAAACATAGAAGGTGCTACTGGTATCCAGTTGTAAAACTAGAATATCCGTTGCATCATCACAGTAACACCTGTAATAGAATCGTGCTCACCCAGTGAAATCAAAAGTCAGAAGTGAGGAGATTGGAGGATATATTTGATAAGTTATCAACATATCAAGAGGTGACTGATCTAAACTGGCTACTGGTCGTAGGAGAGGTTGAACAAGGCGTTTCTATCCGTGATCCGGTGCGGATGCGTAACCGAGAGCCTTCAGTTAGATGTGTCTATTAAAACTAATGTGGCCAGTATTATATGTTGAAGACTTACAGAGCTGTTTGTTTTGAGCATTCATTTACCGCTACAGTATGAATAGAACAAAGTTAGTGTTTCTGTCGATGTATGAGCAAATAGACAAAGATTGGTATAATTCAAAAAAGGTAGACATGTACATACAGCCTAAGGATTTCGTTAATTATGGATGATTTTACACAACATACCTGATAATATTATCATTGAACACGCAAACATCAACTGAGACGACACAAGATTTGCATCATTCCATGGTGTTAATTCATGTAAATCTGATGAATATCTAAAGTACAAACTCAGATCTATCGCAACAAGACGAAGAAGTAGTTAATGCACCTTTAACTTACTCACTCAATAAAAAAGACTCTACCACAAATAAAGTCGTAAAGTTGTTGTACACTACATTGGTTCCCTGTTCTCAATACAGGAATATTACTCTGGATCTTGCTATTTGTTATACCAAGCTAAATACATTCATGTTTAGAAGGCGTCACTTCAAAGTACGCGCTTTCTGAAGAAGTCGAGCACTCGCGGATTCGTTGCAAAGGGTAAGGTAACTGACAGTTGCCTACAGTTTTGAATGACTTCAAATTTAACAACTCCCGATTTGGCACTGTTGGACAAGTATATCGATGAGACTCCGACCGCTGTCAATATTGTCGTTCCAATAATATCAGTTGTGCTTTTCTTTGCATCTGTTGTTATAACCTATTTCATTGATGACCCTGGTATTAAAACTTTGGAAAATGCTTCACCAGAAGTAATTCTTTTTATAATCGCTAAATGTATCTCAGGATAATTTGAAGCCATTTTCCGAGTCGGATAGAAATCACCTTAGGTATTTAGCAGAGCGCAAGCTTTATGTTGACACGAAGGGTCACACATTTTCCGCGTTCACACCTTCACGAACAACAGCAGAGTCCGATACTCACGCTGGCCACTCGACTGGTGTGGAAGGTGGACGCCGTAGAGCATGCTCTGAATCTCATGCTCCCAACTTTCCTGAAATGAATTCTGAAACACAAGTAAGTTGTGAAATTCTCACTTATTTTTAGATTATTTTGCAACACATGCTGATACGTGCGGGGTATGCACACAATAATACTGATAGCTTATTTTCCGGGAATTCCGGTCGTTCACGGTCTGGGTTTAGCAATCCATTCTCCTCCTTGAAAAAGTATGTGTGCATTTTTCATTTCTTACTTTACGGAAAGGCCTAAATCCACAAAGGTTGAAACTCAGGAGTGCTGAATCGCGCAGCCATAGTCCAACATTGAATGTAAACTATGGATTCATAGCGTATTCATGATGTATATCTACAAATACTGTTATTATATTTATTCTGTTGTTAGATAAAGAATAATATTCTTAAAGTAATAATATCAGTGTGCTTTCTACATACTTTTTCATTTGACTCCCCAGAATCATCAATAACACATGTCTTGTTTCTTTAGCTGACTTTAATTTCGTCATGAATTATATTTATATGTTGTCTCCATTTTGTGTTATAATGGATATCTTAGATTTCTTATTTGAATGTTTTCTATTACTCCCACGGGTCACATTTTTCTTGAGTTGTTTTTTTAAACGAAATAATGAAAGAGAAACCTTTGATAATACGTATCTTCAAATTATTCCTAGCGTATGTATCTTAGTTTATAGCTTGAGATTTCTTTTATCAAGAGATAATCATTCTCTGCGCTTGTTTTTGGATTATTTACAACTTTGTTGGGGAAGTTCGTAGCGAAAACTTTATCGAAGTACAAAAGAATCGCCTTTATTCAGTCAAGGGAAGATGTGGACACAAAAATATTGTCTTGCTGGCAAAACTAGATTGTAACGAAAAATGAACTAAATATTGCTTTAAAAATTTAGCTAGGATAATCCTTTGTGTAAGTCAGTAGTCTGTCTGAATGCTCTTTTGTTCAGGTCTCACCCAAAAACGACCCGTTTTTATTTTATTACTATCGTCGTAAGAAGGTAAGTTTCAGTTTGAAAAGCACAGGAATATGAGTGGCCTGTGTTGGTCCTGGAAACGGTGGTCCCTCAGTTGATTCAGCTTTTTCAAACCCGTCGACAAATGGCGCTCCGATCATGTGTTAGGGTAACTAGTTTCGTTCATTAATGATTCGGCGGCAAAGTTAACAGTCAGTTGACAAGTAATCTGTTCTGGGATAACGAAAGTTTGTAGTGTCCTTGTAAATTCTGTCTCGGGAGACAAGAAAAGTGAGGACATGTCAGATGCAAATTTATCATTAATTTGGAAACCAGTACTTCTATATGACAAGAGAGATAGTTTCAGTTCAGTCAGTCTCTCGTCATTGCTTTTCAAACCAAAACAGCACCAGTCCATGAAGTCTGACAATTGGACTGAGTCATATTAACGTGTGTAGACTACTTGGTTGGAGTCCGCGTGAATAATATAACCAATGGTTAGAGACTGAATGGCAAGGTTCAAAGTCGTTTGCAGTGGCGCAGATGCATCAGTCCTTTGTCTTCCACCAAATTTCGTGATTATAAACTCTTCATAACTTCTTATTTCACTAAAATATATTTTCTCAGATCTCATTGACTCCTTATTTTTCCCACTATCACTGATACTGTTGCTTCCTCTACTATTTTTGGAGTTGGCTTGGAGATTTCGTCTCCGTGTTAACGCGGTATGACAACTTGGACCGATGTATATACGTACCAGGTTCTACGTTGTGACTGACTGAGTCTCTCGTCACGAGGCAGCTTTGTGATTCCGGAAATCAACTTGGTTACGTTTCTTTGAAGCTCTTTTAAAAAAACCTCTGTTTGTTTTAGACAGAGTCTATCCGTTTGTATGCAATACTCGAGTTTAGGTCGAACGAATAATGTATACAAAGTCAAAAGGTTTTAGCATTGACATAGCTAAAAGCTCTGCGTATCGACCAGAGGGTTTTAAAACCTTTGGAAGCTGTCACACGGCAATGTGCTATAGTTTTCAAGTCTTGATCAGCTATAATTCCTGGGTTATTGTGTGTCTAGACGACAGGTAGTTCTATGTTATGCACCATGTGTGTATTTGCATCATAACGATCAATATCCATCATAATTCACTTGGAAGCATGCATCGGCAACTGCCAAATTCTAGACCATTCAGATCATTTTTGCAGGTCATTTCGAAGCACTAGATTATCGTCCTCATTATTTATCGCTCTCCAAAACTTGTTATTGTCAGCTTATAGCAAAATCGATAACAATAGGAAACTGTGAAGGTCATTCACGTGCTTGAGGAATATCACTATACCCTGGGCCACTCTACAAAGCATGGCTCGCTAGATACACAGCTTGAAGTTGATCTGTACTCTTCGTTGACGTCCAACTAGGAAATAGTTTATTCATATAATTAAATTACCTCCAATCACGATGCTACTTAATTTAGAACAGCCTGGTGTGTGGGACTTTGTCAAAAGCTTACTAAAGTCAGTGAAGGCTACATCTATAAGTAGCTTTTTGTTATAACTCGTGTGCCTGAGTGCCCTGTTTATATATGACGTGACGATGCCGCCAATTAGAGAGCAGTGATTTTATCGATCGGACCAGTGATATACGAAAACCATATGAGCAGTCTAGAGTACTTGTCGGTCCTGCTATCTGCCTAGCCCAACCAGTTAAGTCCAGAACGCCAATAGCAGCCTTGGCAATATGAATCATTATTTTCAAGCATATTGGGTTTTATATACCAATCAAACAGACCAAATCGCACTTTAAAATAGGAAATAACATTAGTACAGGATTTAGCTAAATGTGGCCGTGAATAGGGGAAACAGTAATTAATAGACTGGATATAACTCGGGAATGGTAAATCGTATAGTAATAGTCTATGGATCAAAATAAAGCTCATAATAAAAGGAACATGAATATGAATAGTTAAGCTACTTAACAGCTATACAATAGGAAATATACGCATCATAATTGTTCATAAATAGTCCTCAAAGTTACCATTCATAATTCTCTTCGGGATATAACACTTTTGATATTTAAGAGCATATCAGCTTCCACAAGGCATGGATAACTTGTTTTCAAGCATTGCTGTTTTTCAGAAAGAATCAAGTTTTCGTCAAAATACTTAAACAACTTCCGATAAAATTTACTAGTTACTTTAGCAATCTAGGATGCGTTTCGTTAGGTTCCATAGACTAACCTATATCAAGCTTATTTAACAGACCAAAGATATCGAGTTCTTTAATGGTCACAATGTCCGGTGTGTATAGGAGGTCTTTTATGAAGCGAATGTGAGGGAATCTCCACGGTGTATATGTTGTTAAAATAGTTAAAATACCTGAGCTTTATGGTAGTCGCCTTCCGCCAATGATGTGATGCTACTATCTCAACATATTGTATGAATACCGCATCACCTCTTAGTTCTTTTGTTTATATACGAACGTAGGCGTTTTGACTACTCTGGAGTCCTTAGTAAGCTTTTCTTCATGCAATCTTCTAGACTTGCGTAGGGTCGAGATAAAAATTTCGGGTTTCCTGGTATTGCGGCTTTGTCTCGTCAGTGACCTCGGTCTCCCACATACTTTTTCTCTCACAGTGAAGGGTAAGAACCTCCTTACTGAAATATGATGGGGAATTTCTAAGATCCTTTGGTGCAGTCAAAGGAACTTGCGGTGCTGTGACTGGTATATATAAACTTCTGAACACTTCCCAAGCCGTTTCTATATGTAGTCCAGGTCATACTTTACAATCTACTGAGGACGTTGAATATATAATTTTGTGTACATATATTTTTTTCAAATATTTGTTCTGGTTTGGGATGACATTGGTGTTGACAACAATATGTTGATCAAAGACTAGGACTGCATAGTCACTCTTACCTAGGGCCGGCGTATGGTTGTCGTTTGTGAATTCATCACTGGAATGAGTCAATAATAATTATAGTAAGGATGGTTTGAAGCCTGGGTTGTACATAGTTGCTTCTCCCACATGTTATAGATGCGTCAACTATTTCTTGTTTGAAAGAATTTACTGACAACTTAGTTCTTGATTTGCCAATACTTACGTTTTCATCAGACCCCCCACGTTCATCGACGATGCTACTTAGATACGTGAAAGATTCCGCCTCTTCCAGAGCTTCTCAATCAAGTGTGATTGAGTTGGTGTTCTCCGTGTTGTATTTGTGGATCTCACTTTTTCCTTGCGTATGTTGAGGCTTACTGACGCAGAGGCTGCTGCTACACTAGCTGTTTTCACTTGCATTTATCAGTGTGTATGGGATAGGAGGGCCAGATCATCTGCGAAGTCCGAATCGTCTAGTTGATTCTGAGATGTCCATTGTATTCCGTGCTTCCAGTCAG
>NC_031500.1:3046314-3098109 GCF_000237925.1 Schistosoma mansoni
TTTGGGTGAAATCGGAAACTCGTCAGATATTCAAAGGAAAAGTCGGCAAATCGTCTGGATATTTGAGGGTGAAAATCGGAAATTTGTCGGATATTCAAGGGAAAAGTCGGCAAATCGTCGGATAACCAGGGTGAAAATCGGAAATCCGTCGGATATTTAAGGGAAAAGTCGGCTATTCGTCGGATATTTAGGGGGAAAATCGGAAATTCGTCGGATATTTAGGGTAAAAATCGGCAATTTAGCGGCATTTGAAAAACGGAGCGACAGAAAGGGGGAATTCCGCTTTATTTCCCCTCGACAGGCGAAAAAGCAGACATTTTGGCGCATTTCTCCTTTATTTACGACTTATTTTCAAATGCATTTTCCCCTTTATTTCCTCTTTATCGGTTGTTTGGGTAAATTACATCGGTGTGTATGTAGTGGAAAAGTAAACAATGTACCGGATATTTAGGGTAAAAATCGGCAATTTAGCGAAATTTGAAAAACAGAGCGACAGAAAGGGAAAATTTTGCTCTATTTTTCCCCCGGACAGGAGAAAAGGCAGATATTTTGGTGCATTTCCGCACTATTTCCGACTTATTTCCCAATGCATTTACGGCTTTATTTCCCCTCTATTTGTTGTTTGGGTTTATTTCCCCTTCATTTGTTGTTTGGGTTATACTAGGGCATGTTCCCTGACAAAAATAATGTTACAGAAGATAATAGGCTGGGTAAATTTACCAGTTGAAAAATGAAACGTCTAAATTTTTATAACCTGTACTTAACTAGACTCACTACAGACGTGGTAATACCTTGCTGACTGTAACTAACAAACGCACGCGACCTTGCCAGTGCAACGACTAATCGTAACAATTTTCAGTATTCAGTTTCAGTTTCAGTTTGGAAAGGACAGGAGGCTTGGTGGCCTGTGTTAGTCCTGGCAATGATGGTCTCTCAGCTGATCCAACTTTCTTTTGAAGGAGTCGACGGATGGAGCCTCAACCACGTGCTGAGGTAATGAATTCCACTCGTTGATTATTCGATGGGAAAGTCGGTAGTCAGCTGACAAGTAATTCGTTCTGGGCTTGTGAACTTTTTTGGAGTGTCCTCGTAGATTTTCTGTTTTGGAAGACAAGAAAAATGAGGGCATATCAGGTGCAAATTTGTCATTTAGCAATTTGAAAACTATAATCAAGTCACCTCTGATTCTTCTATATGACAGCGGGAATAGGTTTAGCTTGGTCAGTCTAGTACCATACGGGAGCTTCGCTATTCCGGGAATCAGCCTAGTTGCTGTTCTCTGAACTCTTTCCAAGAGTTCACTGTCTTTTTTTAGGCAGGGGTTAGCTGCTTGTATACAGTACTCAAGTTTAGGGCGTACGAACACTATATACAAAGTCAGAAACGTTTTAGCGTCAAGATGCCTAAAAGCCCTGCGTATGGACCATAAAGTCCTAAAACCTTTGGCGGCTATTGCACGGCAGTGTGCAGTAGTCTTTAAGTCTTGACTAACGATGACGCCTAAGTCATTGTGTGCCTGAACAATAGGTAACTCAGTGTTATTCATCGTGTATGTATCTGTACCCTGATGGCCAATATGCATCACAATACACTTGGAAGTGTTTATCGGCAATTGCCAGGTTTGGGACCATTCAGATAATCTCTCCAGGTCATTTTGAAGTTCTAAGCTATCGCTCTTGCTTTGTATCGCTCTCCATATCTTGACATCATCAGCATAGAGTAAGACCGATGACGATAGTAGACGAGGGAGATCATTTACGTACAGGAGGAATAACACTGGCCCCAAAACTGTACCTTGGGGGACTCCACTAAGCACAGTATCCCAGCTAGACAACTTGGAGTTCACCCTTACTCTTTGTTGACGCCCAACTAGGAAGTCTTTTATCCACATCAATAGATTGCCTCCAATCCCGACATTCCTTAGCTTATATAACAGCCGGTTATGCGGAACTTTGTCGAAGGCTTTGCTGAAATCGATGTAAGCTACGTCTACAGGTAATTTTTGGTCCTTAAGAGCGCACCAGCTTTCACGAGCGACTAATAAGTTTGTGAGACAAGAGTAACCTGTTCTAAAACCATGCTGCTTTTCGGAGAGGATCCGGTTTTCATCGAGATACTTTAACAGTTCCTTCCGAATAATCTTTTCTAAGATTTTAACAACCACACTAGTTAGGCTAATTGGTCGGTAATTCTCAGGCTTATGTTTTGTACCTGTTTTGAAGACTGGACTTACTATGGCGTTCTTCCAGTCTTTTGGTAGACGACCCTGGGTTACGGATAGATTAAAACATACACTTAAAGGGTTCGCAACAAAGTTAGCTAATTCCTTTAGTAACCTAGGATGCAGTTCATCGGGTCCAGTGGATTTACCTATGTCAAGCTTAACTAGCAGACCAAAAACATCGAGTTCTTCAATGGTTACGCTGTCCAGTGCTTGTGTGGGTGGATTTTCATGGACTGGTGAGAAGGGTGTTTCTATGGTGTATACATCGCTAAAGTATTTAGAGAATACTTGAGCTTTGCCAAAGTCATCCTCCACTAGTGATGTGGCAGTACTGTCTCCCCATAATGAAGGAACATTTCTTCTTCTTTTTGTCCTTTGGTTTATATACGAATACAAGCGTTTAGGGCATTCTATGGATTCCCTTACGATTTTCTCTTCGTACAGCTTTCTGGCCTTACGGAGGGTCGAGGCACAGGTATTTCGAGCCTTTTGATACTGAGATTTCGCCTCGTCAGTCCCCAGTAACCTAAATCTGTCCCACATTTTCCTTCTTTTACGGAGAAGGATGCGAACCTCCCTACTGAACCACGGTGGGGAGTTTCTCGGTCTCTTAGGTGTAGTCCAAGGGATGTGGGGGGTGGTAACTTTTAAGTATAAATTCCGGAATACGTCCCAAGCCGTTTCGATTGATGACTCTGGATCTAATTTCCAATCTACTAATGATGCTGATTTCATGATGTCTGCTATGTTTGCTTTCCAGACGTTAGGTCTGGATTGAGCTGAAGCGTACTCGTGATCGACAGTTATATGGAAGTCAAAGCTTAAAACTGCATGATCACTTTTGCCTAGGGGTGGCATGTAATCCAGGTTTGCAACATCATCCTCATAATGAGTCAATATAAGATCTAGTAAGGATGATGCAGAACCCGGGTCGTACCTAGTTGCTTCCTTCACGTGTTGCACTAGAGCACAAGTGATTATCGCATCAACTAGTTCCTGTTCGAAGGAGTTTGCTGACGATTCAGTCCGAAGATTTCCCCAGTCCACCATGGGTGCATTGAAGTCCCCTAAGATTAGACATCGATCACTTCGTGATAAAGTGTTGAGACTGCTTAGCAGGACCTCGTTTGCCTCACAGCTTGGACTGCGATAGATCAAACTAAGTAGTAACTCTTGTCCCCTGCATTTCAGGCGGCAGCAAACTAATTCATACGTCCCACTCTCATGGGATACACTGTCGATAATGGTGAATGGAATAGCATTCCTAATGAATAGAGCTACTCCCCCTCCTTTACGCGTTTGTATTCTATCGGCCCTTACCAATGTAAAACCCTCGAAATCAAGTTCCCTACTATCTATAGACGGCGTCAGCCATGTTTCTGTGACTGCGATTATGTCTGGCCTAGTTGAGTCAATCTGTACACCTAGTTCCGGTAGCTTATTTAGTAAGCTCCGGGCGTTGGTATAACAGATCCGAAGCCTATTTAGGTGGCCTCGTGCTTCACCCAGAGTGGCTTCGGCATCATCCTCTGTCGAAGCCTCACAACCCGAAAATTTACAATTTTCAGGTCTTTTTCGCCAGCGTCTAATCTGAGCTGTAGTTCCTTTTCGGCTTCCCGTCTTTTAACACGGTCCGCCAACGGTAAGTCCTTACGGAGAAAAACTCCTGAACCCTTTAATTTGTGTCCATTTTCTAAGATTAAGTCGCGTTCGTTTGAGGATTTGAAAACGACTTTGAGTAGTCTAGACTGATTTGGTTTCAGATGCGCTAGATTTCCTAATCTATACACCTTTAGCAAGGTGACTCCGGGGATGTTTTTGGGCATAACTTGGTTGAGTAGTTGTTTTATCAACACAATGTCATGCTCAAAACGAGCTTTCGGTTCTAAGTTGTCACTCTCCTTGACTCTATGGAGAATGACTGATCTGTCGCTGTGATCAGACCTCGGCTTGTCGACCCTTTTGGTGGGGGTATGACTTCCTTTTACGTCATTTTGGCGTTTTTTTCTTACGACCCGTACCCAATCGCCAACGTTCTTTGGAGTGGTAACCACATTCGCGTCAGGCGTACTGTGGGATTCCGGAAGAGTCAGGACGACTTGGGAGATCGGGTCATCTTTCGCGCTGGAAACCGATCGAGCCTTGCGGTTTCGGCTTCCTGAAGTTCCCTTCTGGGTACCATTTTTGATACGAGGGACAGAAGAGACTTTTTTGCGCGAGTTTCTGGTTGTAACAGTCCTCTTTGGAGGATGTTCTTCCTCCTTAGTAGGGTGTGGGTCGGCAGTTTTTGGACTCACTTGGGCCTGCCTTGTGTCAATCTGCGTGTCGATAGATTGAGTTCTGACTGATGTATCCCGACCGCGCTTGCCGAGACACTTTTTTGCGGCATTTACTATTGAAATGGCCTCGGTTAGCAGGCTATTTGCATCCAAACAGCACTGTTGACATAGCCATACGCACCCATTTTTACTGAACCGCTTGAAAGCTGCAGGTGTTAGATTCGTGCAAACATCGTGGTACCAACCTTTGCACTCATCGCATTGCATGCCGCTATCAACAGGATATCGACATCCTGGGCGGTGGCAAATGCTTTTGTTGCATCTTCCAGTCATTTTAAGATGCGAAAGTGAGTGTTGACTATAAGTAGAAAAAAAAAACTATAAACAGTTAGGACCAAAGTACTAACAGACACAATGGAAAAAAAAAGGTACTCTGGAGTACCGACGATAAAACTATTTAGGATACCAAAGATGATACTCTAATAGAATACTTTAACTGAAAGAAATTCAATCAAAGTATAAAAACAGTAGTCTTGATACGTTAATAACGATCAAAACAATAGAATTTACTCAACGAGGAAAAATACCACTGTCCTTTTTAAATAGCGCGCTTTCGTCGTAGCTTTCGTCGTACAAGTCACAAAAGGCTTAATCAGATATATCATTGTTGTTGAGAATATGCAACGTAAACTATATACATTATTCAGATGTTGATTGACTGAACTGCTAACTTCTAACTGGTATGCACTTAATATTTATCATCCGGATCGATCAAGAAATACTGGATGAAAACTTGTTTAAATACTTTATGCTAAGAATTCTATATTGTACCAAAAATTCAATATTGCATAAACCTTATAATAATAATCTCCATTAACCGCTTGACCAATGATCATTCGCTGGTTTTCACTGATCGGTTTTAGGATTTAATTCTAGAACTCTAGTAAAAATGCCGTGGCTAAAGAAGTTCAATCATGTCATATGTGATGAAGTAACCCTGATGGAAACAAGTTAATACGGTTGAACATTACTATTGAAATTAAACATACAAACCACTGGATTACGGATGAGTAGTTTCGATGTTAAGCGTTCAAGCGTTAGACTTAAGTTTCTGGGATTGAACTTTAGTGGCAGAATTCTGGATAAGAATGTGGTGTCGGTTAATATATTAAGCCAAAATAGTTTATTTTATTTACCAATTAAGATAAAATAGAACTTTTATTCACCCTTGTAGTGTCGAGCTCTCATAACTCATTCTAGATTCTGGACAAATCAATCCATCCATTATCGTCAAGCTACATTTTGACCTCGTTAAATATCTACTCATCAGTCTTGACTGTTTTATGTAAGCATATGTGTGTGTATTTCCTATCTTACTCATCATATGTCTGTAGATTATTTTTGTGTGACTATAAATATCAATTCAAACTTGATTAAATAAAGTTGGCTCAAATGCCTTCTCCACTGAGCGCCATTTCGCTTCGCTCCCGTCTTTTCACTTCACTCGCTTCGTCCCTCTGACTTTCTGTCCAGATAAATGAGTGTACAAAATATACGTATTCAAAACTTCATTTTCGTATTTGACTTATTTAATTTTGGTATTCATCAAAGCAACTTAAGTCAATAATTTTACACGAGGATAGACTATATGTATATTTGTGATG
This sequence comes from Schistosoma mansoni, assembly GCF_000237925.1. Lineage (NCBI taxonomy): Eukaryota > Metazoa > Platyhelminthes > Trematoda > Strigeidida > Schistosomatidae > Schistosoma > Schistosoma mansoni. The sequence goes on from NC_031500.1 coordinate 3,052,482, forward strand.
TTTAAGAGTATTTGAATTATAGTATAAACTAGTAATCCCAGCAAATGTACTGTATTTGCAATTCCAAATCAAAAGAGTCATCAATACAAAGAAATCATTGATTCATATAAAAATCACATCCGCCACTGCTTAAATTGAAGTGTAAGTGTCTGTAATCGAGTGTACGTCTTCTTCTTAAGTTCATCTTACGTCTGTCCGACAGTGTATTGGGTATAGACTCTGTATTATATAGAATGCATTTGTTAGTATTAGAATTAACAACCGAAGTTGGAACAGACTCATCTGATTCTTGGAATTGCATAGAATCACCATGTCGGTTGTGCACTGAAACCACTGATATCTAGAGTTTGAACCATAGATTTTCCGACACTATCTTCTCCCACGAAATAATAATGGATCTTCATATCCCAAAGTTATAAATGATGTGGCTTCACTTAAAACATATTTCATATATTGACTAGGGTATTCATTAGAAGTGACTTCATGATAAGTATAAACAACAGTTGATATGAAGTTATCTGAATTGTATTAAAATTCAAGCTCACTTGGTATTGGTGCTTCGCATTGAACCAGTTACCCGCAAGAAGCAAATGCATTATGAGGATAAATAATATCTGGTATGATATCAGAATTCGATTTTTACGAAATATTTTCCTCGAATTGATTAAGAGTTTCATTAGAGAATAATGGATCATCAGGAAAATCAGCATCTCCCAAAACTGAGTCTGGTTTCAGATCATGATTTGACTCATTCATCATATCATTCTCAGAGTTGTAAGAAATTTCATCAAAAATATATGAATCATTATGACAAACCATATCTGGTACAGTAACATGAGAAATCCGATAAGAAGTTGGTTGATGAGAACCTATTGTTTCACAATGATTCTGGATTTCATTCAACTCTGGACTGCTCTGTAACGTTATACGGCTTCTAGAAGTCTTGGATAAAGATAAGTGATCATAGGGAACATTCGACTTAGTAGAATCACAAATTTTAGCATTGGTTTCGGCGAAGTGAACCATAGTACTACAAACTGACTGGATGTGTCCATTTTTATCACATTTAAAGCATTTAGAATTACGAAATACACATGAATTACATAGGTGAAACATACCACAGAACAAGCATTTACCAAACTTGTGCTCATGTTCATGAACTGTTTCATAACTCAATGAATTGTTATCTGAATAACTTTGATTACATATTGGACTGCGACGTATTAAAGTAATGGGATTCCTGATGCCCTGGCGAGTCATTTCATTGAATTTTTCCCCTTTATCGCATTCGAAATTTTTATGCTTCACATGGTCCAACAATAGTTGCTTGAGAGTTGCATAAGGGAGCGAAATCGGCTTGTCTGGAAATGCCAAACTCTTTATTAAGCTGTATGCTTCTTTTCTGATGAATGTAAAGAAACGAGCTACAATATTAACATCCTCAACATTTTCCTTGGCCACAGCACAGATTTTAAACGTTTCCATGTGATCCTCAAAAGCATTAAAATCTGAATGTATATCCAACCGTTCCATCACAGGCTCCATGGTAACGCCAATGTGATGCTTAAGAGTATTCAAATGACAGTACATACTAGTAATTCCAGGAATAACGCAATTTATTCAAAAAGTATCAGATGAGCACGAGCGAATGTATTGTATTTGGATTTCAAAATGAAAACTGTCATCAATAAAAAAGAATCATTGATTCATTCAAACACCACAGGTTACTAAAAGAAGCGCCCAGAAGTTCAGTACTACAACAATACATCTGTACTTTGCTTTCTGGTTTCCAAATAGACTTCTTACTTAAGTCACTTCATAATATCAATTATAGTCAATAATCATCACTAATCTCTATCCTAAAAATAATTCTTTCTATATTAAGTAGTATATTAAAATTCGAAAAAAAACATACTTAATGGGTCATAATGTAAATTTGATTAGTTCTCCATTAATCGTACTATCTTAATACGGATTTTTTTCTCATTTTATTTACATAAGAATTATATAACAAAGTAAACATTTCAAATATCCTCCTCCTCCTTCTTCTTGTTTGAAAAAGGTTTCATTATAAAAACTAATCAACGAACATTCGCAAATACTCGAAGAGATCGAAGAACAAGAAGAAGAAGAGTAGACGATGAAGGAGACAACAGTTATGCATCACTATCATCATCCCCATCCTAATCATCGTCTATTAACTGTAATTAGTGCAATTGTATTGTTGACAATTGTACATGATGTAAAAGGTAATGATGTCAATCTTGAATATTGTTACTATGATGTTTCATTATTATGTAAACCTATTGAAGAAGAAGAAGATTGATGGTTATTGTAATTGTGAACATTTCTCTTTTCTAATGTTCAGGTTCTGGTTTATTCGATGATGATATTAGTAAGCTTGACTGAAATATGTTTCCGATGTACATCTTGATGAATAAATCATTTCAATATTTCTACTTCAACATGAGGTGTCGTAAAACTGAATTATGTCTAACGGTGTAATCAGATATTCGCATATCGTACCTTTCGGAACTCGACAACTGCACACACACGCATCATTCATTTTACAGTCTTCCTAAGCTTGGCTAAAATTTGTTTCCGATATACATCTTGATGAATAAATCATCTCAATATTGTCATTTCAATATGAGGTCTGATGAAACTGAATTCTGTCTAACAGGGAAACCAGATATTCTCATTTCGTACCTTTAGGAACTCGACAACTGCACACACCTATCATTCATTTTAAAGTCTTTCTTAATTAAACAAACATCATTCTAAAACACAATTATCATTGTGTAGGTTGATAAACATCTATCAGTAAATGGTCCATCAGATAATCTTCCGAGACAAAGAACGAACTCATCAATTCCTAATCTATAGGTCTTTCTATTACACAAAACACACTCGAACTCACATATCTCTAGTTCACTTAATGATGAAACATACCTCTCCATTGAAAACTGTTCAATGAATGATACTTTGTAGTTGTCTTTCATGTAACATTTGATCATTGTTAGATTGACTTGTATCAAACATAATTATTGAAATTGTGTTTCAGCTACAAGTGAGTTCTAATGTGAAAATGTTTTATAAGTCGTTATTTATGCAATTGTATTCACAATATACTTAGTTTATCAGAAGGAGTTTTGTGGATATTATAGTAATTTTAGTGGTTGAGATCATGAATCCATTGAAGCTAGACCACCATGGAAAACCTGGAAGCATTGGACGGCCGTTTTGTCCTATTGTGGTACTCCTCAACAGTGAGAATCCACGATTCCACCTCGCGAGATTCGAACACAGGACTTATCAGTTTCGCTCGTGAGCGCTTAGCCACTAGACTATTGAGCCGTTATGCAACGGTGTTAATGTCTAACTATCTATCTGAGATTCTTACATGACTGATTTGCCATTAGTCTGTATTGAATTGGATCTTTGAATAAATCAAGTTGTCATTTCACAGATAACATCATGAATGAAATAATTTTTGTTGTATTTATGGATGTCTTTGTTAAAAAATAAATCTAAAGGACTAACTAACTGGCCTCTTGAATAATTATCATCAAAAGAGACTAATTCCCGTCTAAAGGTATGCATGACATTAACGGATATGTGAGAGCGCATCGCTAATGAGCATAATATAATGTTATTCATCAACATGATGATATACCTCCCTGTATTTTCATGACTCATGGTAAACGCAATCATCTTCGGTATTGAGAATGATGGCGGCTTCATTTTAAACTAACGAGCCACTATTTGTTCCATAGGTTGATAGATTAAAATAAAAGTTGTCTACTGAGTACATGAGAGGCACAATCATATATTCTATTTTTTATGTCTAATATCTATCGGTCCTCAACACAACTATTGATAAAATGCAGCAATCAAACACGGACTCGGAATAATACTTAAGAATGATATATCTGTCGAATAAGTAGTGAATCTTCATCAACGGAGATGACTAGTTGTTCCAGGAACAAGTTTAAGTAGTTACAGACTAGATGGTTGCGATCACTTGTTGATATATCTCAGTATCAATTTCCACAAACCCTGATTCTGACAATCTTCATCATGAGCTGACTAGTAACTGACTTCAAGATGTTAGACAGTAACTCACTGAAGACAATGGCGGAAGGTCGCGCAATTTCGTGGATTGGTTGAGGTTAGACATTGACATCGTTGGATACCGGCTCAGTGGTCTAGGAGTTAAGCGTTCACGCGCACGACCGAAGGACTTGGGTTCAATTCCAAAGCACAGGATCGTGTATACACAATACCAAGGAGTTCCATAGTAGGACGAAAAGTACATCCGGTGCTTCCAGGTTACTCATGATGGTCTAGCTTAAGTCGACCCATGGATCCAACCGTTATAATCTTAGAATCATTAACAATGTCGTAAGTGCAGTTACTTTTTATCTCACTACATTTTGTTCTACTTCTGAGATTTATCTTAACAATTTCATCTCACTGATCTAAAATGATATGACAACTTGAACCTATACAGAAATACATACGGCTGATTGATAGACTTCTATAATAATATCCTGACTGACATTGTGAATCTTTTTCTATTTTAGCCGCTCCGACAAGTATGTTCCATGTATTCACTATATTGTTATGCTTTCTTTTATACCACTAAACCGGTAGATGTGAGTTCACCCATCGACTATATTCACAGTTGAACTCCGATTGTTCGCTCTTGACAAATATACATTCTGTATAGATTAGATAGGTGATAGTTACTTGAACAGATGAATTTTAGAATAGATGACATGTGACTATCAGTATGACAAGGATTCATATAAAAAAACAAAGTTTGACCAGTATTTAATTCCTAATATTGACAACTGAATGAATAATCCCATGTCTATTATATCTGTTAAATAAGTTAGTGACTTTATAAGCAAAGATAGATAGTAGTTAGCAGTGGAATCTAGTTTGACGCGCGTTTCGTCCTATTTGGGATTCGTCAGCTAGATGTACCTTCATCTCATAGTTGATGTTCATTTTGGGACTCGAACACAATACCGTTCGCTTCAAACGCTATCGCGCTATCCACTTAGCTGCTTATAAAGCTTGTGATTTCAGGCAATATTAAGGCACTCCGCACATGATGAACATATTCCAACAAGAGACTGATCAATCACAGTTCAAAATAACAAATGGGAAGATACAAGTAAACACTCAATAAGCGAATATAAGTTAGTGACTATCTGTTGATCTGAGTAGATCAATATATAGATAACTTCTTGATATTTGGGGTGAAAGGTACTATGTTCAAGTACCGCTATAGCAACAATAACATTGCCAAATCGAACGATGAAAAAACAAAAAAAAATTTGTGAATTCTTTTACAGAACATCTTTCTTATAAAATATAAATGAATGAAATTTTTTTGTATTTTTTTTGGGGGGGGGGTAAAATATTAAGCGACATCTGGTTCAGTTAGTAAGTGATTGTTTCATAAAAAAGTGTATAACTAAGCCTTTTCTATTGATATTCATTCAATAAGTTTTTTTTATTTACTTACTGACTTACTTATGCCTGTAAACTCTCATGGAGGAGTATAGGTTTCTCACCAGGATTCTACATCCAACTTTGTCCTCGGCAATCCTCTCCAGTTCATTCCAGTTACTATTCATCCTATTCGTGTCTGCTTTGAATTCTCGACTCAATGGGTTCTTTGGTCTTCTTCTGTTCAGGATTTCAAGTTAATGCTTGCTTTGTGATGCAATTTGGTGATTTCCTTAATGTATGTCCTATCCACTTCCAACATCTCTTCCCAATTTCTGGTTCAGATTGAAGCTAGTTCGTTCTTTTACACAGTAGGTTGTTGCTCATGGTATTCAGTTAACGGACATTCAATATGTTGGGTAGACAACTGTTTGTATATACTTGTACCCTCTTGATGATAGTTATAGTAGTTCTCGGAGTTTCATCTCCATACAATAGTACTGTCTTGACGTTCTTATTAAAGATTATGACTTTGATATTGGTTGACAGACAGTTCTTTTGAGTTCCTTATGTTCTTCAAATGTAGGAATGTAGCCTTTATATCTGAATCAAATCCTTCACATCCATCAATGATGCTACCCAGATACGTGGAACTTTCTACCTCTTCCAGAGTTTCTCCATCAAGTATGATTGGGTTGTATTTGAGGATCTTGATTTCTCACTTTTTCAACTTCAACCAATCCACGAAATATGAGCAAACGTTCACCAATTGTCTTTAGTGAGTTGATATCTCTACAACAGACGTGGTTGAACTCCACTGGTCACTGCTTCCCACTAGTACTCCAGGAAATATCTCTTGAAGTCAGTCATAAGTGAGCATATGATTATAGATCAGACGGGGTTTTTGTAAGATTTTAGTAATTTTATAGTTGAAATTATGAGTCAATTGAAGCTAGACCACCATGATAAACCTGGAAGCACCGCTTGACTGCCGTTTCGTCCTATTATGGGACTCCTCAGCAGTGCGCCTCCACGATCCACTTGTGTATATTAAAGCCTACTGATTCAAAGATTGATTCTACACTAGTTACTATGACTATAATCCACATGTTTATTTTAAATCAAAAACATACCTTATTTTCCTTCATTCATTTTAGGTTCTTTTCAAGTATCATGGCTGGCTCTTTCATCAGTCTTTATGATTGTTCTTGGATTGATCAATAGTTATACCGAAAGATCTATCTTCTAAGAAACAAACAAACATAATTATATACATTTATTGTTGATTACAATAACAAATTTTGTATGTTACAGTATTAATACTACTTAATATAATATAGTATTTCAATTGTTCTATGTTTATAAACTTTCAATGGTCCAGGATCCGACTTCAATGAGATCATATGTTGTTCACTATTGAATGGTTACTATAGAAATATATATGTCACCCATTCTCGTATACCATTATCGTCAAATATGAGAATGGATTTTTGAATACAAATATTTTGTACACTAATCGATTTGGACAGACAACCAGAGGGATGAAGTGAAGGAAGAGAAGAGAAGAGAGTAAAGCAAAATAATGCGGGATGGAGAAGGCATGTGAGCCAACTCTATTCAATCAAGCGTTATTCAACATTTATAGTCGTACAAAAATAAGCTACAGATATGTGATGAGTGGGATAAGATGTACACACACACATACCCTCATATAAAAGCATTCAAAGTTGATAAGTGGATGATTAACAAGGTCAAAACGTGACTTAAGAATTATGGATAACTTGGCCTATTCAGAAGTGAGAATAAGTTACATAAGCATAACATAGTAACCAACACTAAAAACTATTTAGCTAGTGATTATCAATGGTTTCAATGAATCATGTATGCCACTTTTAATATTGATAGAATTTAAACAAATTCTGACCAAGTTTTAACAACAATCTTGTTGTTGTTGTTTACTTGTATCTTCCCATTGTTATTTTGGACTGTAAGTTGATAGCATTCGATCTAGATGATTTAGAGGCACTACACTTATATGTTGGGACAGCGAAATGAACAGGATTGACATTAGTTGTATATTACTGGGTGAAAACGGAAGATCTATCGACGATTTCAAGAATCGGCAATGACTGAGGTGTTTGTGACATATGTTACCTACAGCGAACCACTACCCATTTCAATGGACAATGATAACGGATGTAAGACTGGGTTTGAAGAAAAGCAAGTGAGGTCAAAACAAGACATGGTATCATTCCATGAATTGGTCTATCATAGTTGTGATCTATATGAACAGATGCAGATTACCTGGCTGGAATTCCGTAGCAGCTGGTACTATTACACACGTACACGATTGATCCTAACTTTTAGATCGCTGAATTATCCTGATCTCTGTACATATTCTGTCATCTGTACATGTGACATTAAGTTGTGTATGGTGATATTTATATGCCTGTATACCTACTGGTATCACTTTCTTACTTAGGAAGACTGAGCCACTTGTTACTCACTGAGTTGATCATTTCTACCACTCCAGTTCATATGCATTTCTTCCAGCCTCTCATAGTTCGCCTACATTATCAGATGTCTCCAATATATATGTCCCACGAATACTTTCGTACTCAACCTTTTATACCTTAGTTGTTATTAACAAGATATATCGACAGAATATATACGAAGTAAATAGAATATATATGACATCACGTCAGATATAGGACACTAAAATCGCACCAATAATCGTGATCAATGACCATAAGATGTTTATCCTTCTCAAATCACATGGTTACATGTAAAAGTGTAATATTTATTGAAAACTACTTTTGGTTAGAACTCTTTCTATATTCATGTTTTCTAAACTGTATCCTGGGATGCTTTACAATGACATGTTCATTTTAGGTCATTTTAGATAACAATAGAATCTTTGAATAAGATCTTTCCGTAATATGCTATACTAACATATTGAATTACCGACAAAGTGACCAAAAGTGTTTAACATAGCAGATTTACTGAATACTGAAACAATGCGAAGACTAGATATCCGTCTATTAATTAAAGGGACGAGTATATTGCGCAGCAGTTCGTTCTGTTCTACTTTACGGCTGTGAAACATGGCCATTAAGAGTAGAAGCTACTCGTAAGTTACTAGTATTTGCTTTAGAAATATTGCTCACATCTGCTGGATAGGTAACAGTGAGGTTGGACACAAGGTATTAGGAAATGATGATAAATCAGTTGATGAGGTCATGAATCTTCATTGACTGAGATGGTTAGGCCACGTGTTACGTGAACACCAATTACCACGACGCGCTATGCTGACTAGTATTGGGGATGGTTGGAAAAGAGTTGCGGGCGGCCAAACCGAAACTTGACAAAACAGTCCTTGAAGTCACTAACTTCTAATCTGAGCCATGTTGGTAGATGCAGACTACTTGTTTGGGGACCATGTAACTATCGTAACCAATGGTTGGAGACTCAGTGTGACATGTCTCAGAATCGATCACAATGGCGTAAGTGTATGCACTTTATATCTTCCCTTAAACTATGAGATTAAAATTGCGTCACAACGTTCCTTTCTTCCTATACTACATCCTTATATGCAACCTACCCTTTATATACTACTGTTGTGAATGAGAACACAGGTGAGCACAGCTAACTATGTATTCAGCACAAATTACAACGTTAATTGGTAAAATACAAAAACCGTCCTATGATACACTATTTGCAAAATGTTCTTCAATTGCCTCAGGCTTTATTGTTCCTGGATTTCCACACAAATTGCTTTTTATTTCTGTTCTTCTCTTCTTGATCTTCTCAATATTCTGCTGTCAGATATTTTATTCCTTACTCACCATATATACTACTTATGTTGATATAAGTAGCTCACACCACACTACCACCACTAAATTAACTATTTCTATGAATCCGGGGTTCATTTTGTTGTGTTAACGAGGAATGGCAACTTGGACCGATACATATGTGTGCCTGGTCCTACGTTGTAGCTGACTGACTGACTGGCTGAAACAATGCAGAAAACCTCAGCCTTATTCATAATTATTCATGATGAAGAAATTCATTCTAGGCAAATAGCCATCAATAACTCCAATTACATACACTTTGTTTGAATACTTTGATGAGAGGAGAGTTAGGAGGATTTCACATGTAACTATTATCAGTCACAGTCAGATATATAAATAGGCATTCACTTAGGAATAAGCTTGCTCTGATAATCGAATGTGACCAGTGGAGCTAATTTATGGCAAGTAGAGGCTAGTATGTATCTCAGTACAATCGAAGGTGGTCGCGCAATTTCGTGAATTGAATGAGGTTAGACATTAAAATTATTGGATATCACATCAGTGGTCTACAAGATACGCGTTCGCACTTGATACCGAAGGCCCTGAGTTCAAATCTCGCGAGCGGGATCGTGGATGCGCACTGCTGAGGAGTGCCGTAATAGGATGAAACAGTCACCCAGTGCTCACAGGTTTTCAATGGTGGTTTGACATCAATCGATTCATGATGTTAATCAAAAATTTAATAGTCTCTACAACCTCATACTAACACTTTATCGACTGTTAGCTGCTGATTATTTTCGGGATTGTAAGTAAAATAAACTTCCCACTCAATTAACTTAATGGGAATTCACTTAATGGGAACTTCACTAGAACTATATTAATGCTAAAATATGCTAGGATAATAAATCAAAGTGAGTATTCAACTCCCTTACTGTTCAGAAAGCTGACGAAACTCTGTAACAAGAAAGCCATCACTTTATAATCAATATTCGGGTAGAAGTACACTGTCTGAAAGTACTTTTAAACTAGGACTAAAGACTGAAATACGAGAGCACTGATATAATTGTGACTTCTGTTGTAATTTCAGAATATCGAATATACCAGGATATATATCGCCTATTTACTAAAGGAAGGGGTGTTATGGACGTAGAAGTGTTCGAACAGGATATTTAACTGAGAGATGCTATCGATTAAGGGCTGAGAACGCAGCTCCTTTTAATCTGAATCTCATACGGAATCACAATGGTGCGCTATTTAGCTGAATTGTAGCTGGAAAAGTTTCCATGGATTATTGCTGGTATATGGACTGAGCTATACGTTTAGCCAGGGCTATAAGTCCCGGCGTCATGCCAGAGTAGTGGCTAAAACTCCATTTAGGATTTTTGGGTGTGAGGATAGGTACAATATATATTTGTGGTATAAGCATGAGGATACCAAATCGTCTGTTAACAACTACATATTATGCTGGAAAGATCTAAGTGTCCTAGAGGGACGTCCAATTGAGAGGTACTTTATCCTTCTCCTGACTGACGTAATGATTTTAAGACCTGACCCCCATTCACTTCTCATACATTGCTATGCCTTGATATAACTATGATTCTTAGAGTAATTTCTCTTCGTCTAAATGATTATTTCTTCTCATAAGTCTTTCGGCTGTTTCAATATGGTTGAAAAAAGCCCTTAAAATCTGCACCTTAAGACATTTATTAGATTATAACTGAGTCATATCAGTAAGCAAAAAGAAATCTGATGGAATACGATAATAATCCCTGCAGAAGTCTTTTCCAATAACCGATTTCACGCATATACAGCCATTAACAGGGTAGTCTTAATCACTGCTTTCTCGCATGAATAGTGTTGTTTATATGAACGAAAGGACAGAAAGTAAATGTCTGGTACTTAAACCGGTTTGATGGGTACAGAGTATCCACCTGGAAGAGTTGGAGAACTCTAATTTCAACTCAATGTTGCACATGGTCTATATTATCCCGAGGGAACGAATGGAGTATGCACTTATTGTTGATCACCGGATAGCATACGATTACATCTCCCAACGTTGCTCCACTGCCTTGTGGATTAGACTTATAGGTCAAAGGTCAAGGAGTGGCCCCCTAAAAAAACCACTTACTTCATTTCAAGCATCTTGACGGTTTTCCAGCCCTCACAAAATCATTTGATTTGTGTGACACATATGTACCAATGTCTATGTGTTTCAATAAATAAAAGTCATATTATCATATGTATTTTAGTTACTTTTCAACAGCATCAAATAGAAATTACATTCCGACTCTACTTGTACAAAATCCTATCATGTCTATTCTGCACAGAACAGAAGGGAAAATCAAGAAAATGTGATAAGCTATATCCTCTGCATACAACTAGTAAATGATCCATCGTCTGGTTTCTTCAACAAAACACGAAGTAAATAATCAATCCCTCTATATTTACTCGTGGATGGAATTGAGTTCAAGATGCATACTGTTAAATTTCTATCAGAAGGGGGTTTTTGTGAAGATTTTAGTAAATTTATAGTTAAAATTATGAGTCAATTGAAGCTAGACCACCATGGAAAACCTGGAAGCACTGGATGGCCGTTTCGTCCAGTGCTTCTAGGTTTTCCATGGTGGGCTAACTTCAATTGACTCATGATTTCAACTAAAAAATTGTTGAATTTCTGTTAGACATTGCGCTAAATGATTTCAACCATCATTTACCCTTCTGATACTTCCTCATAAATAATATCAACTATTTCAACTAATTCTGATGTTTCAAAAGAAACCGAATCGTCAAAGGATACAATTTGAAAGTTGTTTGATTACAAGAAATGTTTATTATTTGCTTATGCGCCCACATGGATGTAAATAATGCCTACGTTGTCAAACATTCAACAAAAAGTATCATTATATATATATATATATATATATATATATATATATATATATCCACGCGAAGTAAGATTGGTTCATTAATGTGAATGAAGACTGATGCCAAATAAATGATTTTGGCTTATCTATTTCGGTAAAATTCGCTTTTAAATGTTTGCTTACTAACAAAGTATTTAGTAGTACATTTGTTAATTTGAAAAATATCAAATTTGATGTTGCGTTTAAAACTGAAAACGCTGATGCTAACTAATATCAACAATTGATATCGTAACCATGTGAAATGTTTTTATGTGAAGTATACAATTCTCAAATCTTATTTCATCACACATCGAATGCTATTATCAAATACCCTACCTCTTAATTAACGTGAATTCAACCTACTGTGTCTTACAGTGTTAAAATAGTTGTCAGTCATTCATTCTTTACTGAAAATATGGCCACAATCAAGTAATATATCAAACGATCTTCAAACTGCAAGTATGTACCGATTGTTCCCTTGATACTATTATCATAGATACATTATACTGAAAGAAGAGAATGTTTTAGATGATTCTAATTACATCAATTGGCTTAGTAGTATATGAGTCATAATCTCGTGCTAGAAATTAAAGAGTTAACATTGTTTCCTGTATGATTGTCTTTTTGTACTATGTACAGACATAATGCACCATGTTAATGACATTGATTGTTTTGACGATACTCAACAATATGTTTATATAGATAATGCCTAGCGGAGGAAGAAATCAGGAAGCGGCTCTGGAAGTGGATGGGACACACATTGAAGAAATCAACTAATTGCGTCACAAGACAAGCCCCAACATGGAATTCTGAAGGCCGAAGGAGAAGAGGAAGAACAAATAACACATTACGCCGAGAAATGTAGACAGACATGAGAAGAATAAACAAAGGTTGGATAGAACTAGAAAGAAAGGCCGAGGACAGAGTGGTTTGGAGAATGCTGGTCGGAGGCCTATGTTCCATTGGGGGTAACAGGAGTAAGTTAGTAAGTAATTATCAATCGAAATTGGAATGCCTGGTGACAGAGACTTGTGAAGAACGAAGGGAACAGAACGAGCACAGAGAGTGATTGATATGGAAACGAAAGAAGAACAAAGTCTGAGACAATTGGTGGATATTTTGAAAATGAAGTAATTACTATATGGTTCTCAGATCATACTAAGATATTCTGTAATGTTGTATTAAAGTATATCTGGTTGTCTCCACTAGTGTTCTTGTTCAGAATAGTATTCTGATAAATAACAGATTCCAACACTAGAATATCATGGATGAGAAATTTGTTAAATTAGTATGTTACGTCCTCAAACTGTCTACCCACTTTCGTGCCGACAATAACTTGTTTAATGTAGGTTAATAACTTGACGCGATAGGCTGACTGGGTTAACATTGTGGCTGGTATGCATGAGTTCGTAGTGGGGGTAGAAGGACGAAAACTATTCTATCACCTGATTGGATGACAGGCATGCGCGACAGAGAAGACAAGACAACTGGAACACTACTCGCTTTATTTCAAATTCCGATCTGGTACCCGATTTAAGATTAGTGTAAAAAGATACATGAATAAATAGATGACTAACCTGACCACAACCCATCAGTAATTAGGAAAATACAATTATGTCTCAAACTGGGAGATTAAAGTAGAAAATGGAGTACAAAAAGTCACGTCTAAATTACAATAACTTTGGAACAGAAATGGCTATAGCAGTGAATCATACATCAAACGAAAGCTCATGATCTGTAGAATAGATGAGGAACAAAAGTAAATGTTACAGTTTTACAAGCTTTGAATTAAATGAAATAACGTCCCCCTAAAAATAGCTTCCGTAGTTTGTTAAGGCTTCTTGTTTCGCTGTTCACATCAAAATACTACAGATGAGATCAGATGACATTACAAACTGTAGTGTACACTACTCTTAAGCTATAGATAGTACCAATTGTCTATAACACTATACATGTCTCAAATCAGTTCTCGTTATTTCATAACATTTCCTTTGACGACCTCGAAGTATGTCTGTACTTTAGCCAGCTTTTCATTCCTCTGTTGATTGTCTCTTTATATCCAGTTTACATTATGAATACATATGAAGTATAAGATTATTTGTACATCTATAGTAAAACAACCGTTTTAAGAAGGGGTCTTGTGGATATTATAGTAATTTTAATAGTTGAGATCATGAATCACTTGAAGCTAGACTACCAAGGAAAATCTGGAATCACTCGTTGCTCGTTTCGTCCTATTGTAGGATTTCTCAGCTGTGCCTATCCACGGCTCAGTGGTCTAGAGGTTAAGCACCCGCGCGCGAGACCGAAAACTCCTGGGTTCGAATCTCTCGGAGCGGGATCGTGAATGCGTACCACTAAGGAGTCTCACATTAGGAGAAACGGCCGTCCTGTGCTTTCAGGTTTTCATGGTAGTTTAGCTTCAATTGACTCATGATCTCAACTATTGGAATATATTTTTATCAAACTGGAAAGATTTTGTGGAGATTCTAGTAAGTTAATAGTTGAATTCATGAGTTGATTAACACTAGAACACCATTGATAACTTGAAAACATTAGACGACCATTTCATCCTAATATGCAGCTCTTCAACAGTACACATCCACTATCCTTCACATGGGATTCCAACCCTCAAAAACCTTCGGTCTCATACTCTAACACAATATTATAAATGTTATGTACATAGAAAGAACTCAACTAATCACTATGTGTTTACAAAGGATTAATTAACAAATTCAATATTGACATATATGTTTACTTTGATTGTCATTATATGCCTATTTCAATGATAAATAGAATTCTATCAGAATAGAATAGTAATGAATGTTTTTTAAAGAAGACTTGCTAGTTAAGACTTACTAGAAGACTTACTAGTTAATCAAATGTAAATATATCGGAAGGGGATTATATGAATATTATAGTAATAGTATTAGTTGAGATCATGAGTTAAGTAAAAATAGACTTCTATGGAAAACTTGGAAGCACTGGATGGCCGTTTCATTCTATTGTGGGACTCCTCAGCAGTGCTCATCCACGATCCTGCCTTGCGAGATTCAAACCCAAGACTTATCGGTCTCGTGCGCGAACACTTAACCTCTAGAACCACTGAGTGTCTTTGCTTGAATAATGGTATCACAGAAAAAGAACAAGTAAAGAAGTTTGAGAATTTACTCGCCTTGGATATGTATAGTCTATTCGCAAACTAGTTAACGCACAAACTTTTATCCAAGTATCACTTGACATACATATAGGTATACATGCCCTGTGAACAAATATACGTCACATGCACCTCGGTAACACATAGGTCTCACCCCATGCATCCAATAGTATACAAATAGGTATGTTCACCTACCTGGGAGGGTAAATATTCACCGCTACCAAAGAAAACGTATTGGCTACACCAGACTGTTTCTTACACATTATATGCATATCATTCACACTATGGCTACTGCTTCAGTATTTTCCTACACACATAAGCATAAACACTCTTTCAGGAGAGGTTTTCGTTCGCCTCACTCTAGTATTTGTTATCATCCTTTTATAAAATGTCTTCGATCTGATAGATAGGCCGCTGGTTTTATCAAACATAGGGCAGACATTTTTGCAGCTCAACCTTTCCTTTATACGACACCATATGCGTACCTTTTGCATATACCTATATACTTGAACTACATAGGTCCGAGAACGTCTGCAATTCTCATACATAGGCATACACATCAGGTAACTTAAGCGAAAAGTGAGCTACGAGTACAGAACCCAGGATTGATCAGATATGACAGAGTAGTTGATCGGTTCAATCTCTAGGACTGCCTAATTTGACTTGCAGCGTTATCTCCACTGTCTAGGAGTGCCACAAAAAGGTCTTAGGTCGGATTTCGCTGTCAATTCCAATTGACTGTGAATCTACCTTTGTATTCGCTTATTCGTATACATTAGCTTCTCTGCTTAAATTCAATCTATATTCTTATAACTTTGTTATCTATGCTATCCGCTAATAAACTATATTCGCTACTTTTTATTATTACCTTCTCAATTCAAACAAACAATACCAAGTGAATTTAAACTTCACCTCATTGCATAAGCAAGTGGCTATCAGGACTCAGTACCTAAGTGGATAACGCAATGACATTTGAAGTGAAAGGTACTGTGTTCCAGTCCCAGAGTGAACACCAACTCTGAGATGCAGATACATCCAGCTGACGAGTCCCAAATAGAATGAAACAAGCGCCCTGAATTCTACTGCTAGTCACTATCCATCTTCGCTTATAATGGCTACGGTTATCATAGTGATTGTAAGATGAATCTAAGTCATTACAATCAAGTTTCTTTATGTTCTCATACATATATATAAAGACGAAGTAAAACAGGCTAATTGTAATGTCAACTTGATTTCAATGTATCCTCCCACCAACGTATTAACAAATATACATTCATCTATCTATCTATCTGTCTATATTGATACATTGAGTCATTGAAATTCCTTATTACGTAATTGAAATCTGTTTATTTATTTACGACGAAAATACATACAACTTACTATATTGACAGTCATAATAATAATAATAATAGTAATAACAATAGTGATAGTAATAGTAATAGTAGTAATAATGGTAATAGTAATAGTAATAGTAATGATAGTAATAATAATAGTATTAGTAATAATAATAGTAATAGTAATAATAATAGTAATGATAATAGTAATAATAATGGTAATAGTAATAATACTGATGGTACTAACAGTAATAATACAAATAATGGTAATAATAGTAATAATACTAATGTCTGTATAGGCTTATAGCTTGTAAGTGGGTATACAATACAACATAATACAGGTAAACATTAAGCAATTACTATGTATATATGTATATGTATATATATATATACTTGAATAGATTAAGTTGTCTCGAAATTGGATACTTCAACATAACAGTATACTTACCCCTTATTGACAAAGTCCAAAAATTATGTTAAACAAGTTGCTATTACAATTATTCATCTTAGTAACAATCATTATCATTCATGATGTGAAATGTGAGTTCTGGTTTTGGTTTTTGTTTTGGTTTGTTTTCCTCCGAATGTAAGTAATTGACAGTTATATAATCAATGTCAGAAGGGGTTTCTTGTGTGGATATTAATCAATATATGTCCTTATTTCATTCTAGTAAGGGACTTCTAAGTAGTATGCACCAACGACCTCATTACAAGGAATGAAATCAAGGACCTTTAGTCTCCTACACGAACTCTTAACTTGTGAACCATTGAGCCGGTATCCAACGGTGACAATGTTTAACTTCAATCGATCCATGATCATACTTAACCATTCATCCATTGTTTCAGGTAGATAAGTGTCTCAACCCGATAGGGATTGGACTTGACTGATCACGACTTATATTGACTCATAAACTTAACTATTAAAGTAACTACAATCTCCACAAACTCTCATTCTGACCACAAGTTACCACATATATATATTCAATTGTAGATCTTTGAGAATGAACTCATTTAAAAGGATTCCTTCATTGAATAAATTGTTTTATGATTTGCCTATATATGTTAATCAACATATGCTCACTAGTGATTGGCTTCAAGAGGTATTTCTTGGAGTTCTAGTGAGAAGGAGTGACCAGTGAAGTTCAACCAAGTCTGTTGTGAGATAGTAATTCATTGAAGATAATGGTGGATGTGTTGCTCGATTTCGTTTTCATCCTAAACCGACATCAGTTATAATGTCAAAATGATAGCTAACTATATGAATGAATAAATTTCGCGCCAAAATTCAAGACTTATGATTTTCAGTTTGATTGTTTCGTCTATAAATCATAGTTTCAAGGAATTTGCTTTTTAACAGAAGGGGTTTTGTGGAGATTTTAGTAGTTTTATAGTTCAATTCATGAGTTAATTGAAGATAGACCAATATTGAAAACCTGGAAGCACTGAAGGGCCATTTTGTCCTATTGTAAGAATCTTCAGCAGTGCACAGTATGGTCTAGCTTCAATTGACTGATGAATTCAATTATAGAATTACTAAAATCTCCACAAAACCCCTTTCGTATGCTTACTAGTGACTGGCTTCAAGAGGTATTTCTTGGAGTTCTAGTGAGAAGGAGTGACCAGTGAAGTTCAACCAAGTCTGTTGTGAGATAGTAATTCATTGAAGATAATGTTGGATGAGTCGCTCAATTTCGTGGATTGGTTGAAGTTAGACATTAACACTGTCCGATACTGGCAAGCTCAGTGGTCTACAGGTTAAGTGTTCGCAAGCGAGAACGATTGATCCTGGGTTTGAATCTCGCGAGGTAGGATCGTGGATGCGCACTGCTGAGGAATCCCACAATTGTACTCATCTTGTCAATATAGTCGCCTTTATTAAGAAGAACAACTGAACCTTTGTCAGATTTCGTAATCAATAACGTCTTATCGTTTAAGAGTAGGATAATAGCTTCCTTATGCTTGTTTGTAAGAATGCTTTTGTAATTAAACAAGACTGAGAGGTCCTGTATTCGAATCTCGCGAAGCGGGATTGTGGGTGCGCACTTCTGAGGAGTCCCACAGTGGGACGTAACGGCTATCCGGTTATATGGTTCACGGAATTTCTGTAATCCAAAGCTTTATGTGATAAATGAAGGAATTATGCCATAGTTTGTTGTACATTAAAGATATAAATAGATAATTATATTTGAAAGTTGATCCAATATTATCAATGTGATATGTGACAAGATCAAAATATTGAACTGTTGAACAGATATTATTTGATGCAGCGATGAATTTTGGATAACAGTGAGATTTAGAATACAATTCTCATTATTTGGATATATTTGTATCACAGAGTTGATGTTCACTCTAGGATTTGAACCCAGTACCGTTTACTTCAAACGTTATTCATTTACCTATTGAGTCTAGATAGACACTAGCTTGTGTGAGGGTGTGAAGTTCAAATAATCAATACAAAAATGTATATAAAATAAACCATACTTTCATGGTTGAAAGCGTGAATCAATTGAAGCTAGATCACTAGGGAAAACCTGGAATCATAGTTTACAAAATGTCATTATAGAAAGAGGTTATGTATCCGTCTCTTAATGTTCAGTATGTGTACAGTATCATTCATTTTTTTGGGTAATTTTATGTTCATTTATTTAATGGGTGATTGCTTTATTTGGGATCTTATTGTAAGCTCTAACTTTTACTTCGTTTACATTTACAACCCCTCGGAAATTTGAATCTACTATAGTAGTGTGCTTAAAGAAGATATATATCAAATATCAGAAGATATTATAAGAAGGGGATTTTATGGAGATTTAGTATTTTCATAATTTGAATCTCGCGAGGCGAAGTCGTGGTTGCGCACTGCTGAGGAGTCCCATAATAAGACGAAACGGCCATCCAGTGCTTCTAGGTTTTCCCTAGTAGTCTAGCTTCAATTGACTCACGTTTTCAACTATGAAAATATATATATTGATAATTTCAAATGACTGAAATGACATTTCTAGTGGAAATTATACGTTCATATCAATCAATTTCTCTTTAATTAAAAGGAAAATGTTGAGTCACCTAGATAAGCGGCTACATTATAACTTGGTCGATAGGATTCGATCTATACTAAGAAGGACCTAACATACATGACATTGTACACTACCCAGGGATTAATCGACCGTAAAATGTACTTTTATTGAATATTGAAAAATAGATAGATACCATCATACATTGATGTAAATGTATAAACCCGTTCAATCTTAAACTTAAAGGTGGGGGTGAAGAAGAAACAAGTAAGTTTGTTTATTTTAAATGGAAAACTATTCTCAGTAGAATGATCCATATAGTTGATTCATGTTCATGATTTTTATACTACTCATTAGTAGTTAAAAATTTACAGTGAAATATATACATATATACATGCATACATATTATACATATGCGCCAAACAATAAATGTCATTTCATTTAATTATGTGAGGGCTATGATACTGCCCGGGTGCCTAGTCCGAAGCAGGTGGTTTTCTTAAGAAGCCACACCCCGAGCCTTCGACCTAAAGGTCTGATCCACAAGATAGTGGAGAATCGTAAGGAGATTCAGTCCCCAGGTGGCCAATGACCAACGATTGATTCACACGCCATTTGTTCCCTCAGGATACTGGAACCCATGTGCATCATTGGTTTCGAATCACAGTTTTTCAACTCCCCTAGGTGGACTTTCGTTGTCCACCAACCCGGTTAAAGAGCCGGACATTCTTTTTTCGTTCTGTCAATTTCGTTAACAACACTCGTGGCGCGAGAAGGCAGTAAGTAGGACGTTTCTGACGGTGGCTGTATACGCGTGGCCATGTGAGAGCATTTCGAGAGAGAGAGGGTGGGCCCTCCTCGCTCTTGGCCGTACCAGGGCATAATATATTTTTATAAATGAAACAATGAAATTATAATTTGTTATTTGTATAAATTATTCAAATTCTAGTTTACATTTGTGTATAGTTGTTGAAAAGTAATCACATTATTAGTAGTGTAATGAACGAGAACATACAATTAGGGATAACGATCCCGAATATGGGATCCTATGTTGGAATGAAAGGGCCGTCCAATGCTTCCAGATTTTCAATGATGGTCTAGCTTAAACAGACTCATGAAATCAACAATAATCTGTAAAAGGCAATATAACTGTATCCATACAATATAGATACACATGTCAGATAATTCAAACATCTGATTTTGTCGTATTTAATGTCCTCACTGGATGAAACTGAAACCTAAAAAGCATTGGACAACAGGGTGGACAACCTCACAAACGTTTAATACGGCCTTTCTTCGGGATATTGACAGACTCAACAAGTTCAAGATAGATTTCAGTAATAAGTTCCAGGCCTTTCACGATCTACTCACTGAAGAAGGAGCCAATATAGAGAACAACTGGAAGGGGATCAACATGTTATGAGGTTCTGAGTGCAAAAGAAGCACCATCACAAGGAATGGATCAGTGTTGATACACTGAATAAGATTGAAGAAAGGAGGAACAAGAAGACCACAATCAATCTCAGCCGAACAGGAACACAGAAAACCAAAGCACAAGCTGAATACACAGAAGTAAACAAGCAAGTGAAGTTACTTTAATTCATTATTAATGAATGTTTACATGTATAACATATCCTTTAATATACATCGTTTTTATTTCTATTAAAGCTACTACTACATTACGTATGTTTACTTTAGTTACTTTTTGTATTTTACATGTTGAAACTTGTTACTGAATTGTATGACAAATTATGATATATAAGATGTCTCTCAATGTATATAAGTAGTATTTACAAGTAGTAATTTAACCTATGAGGAAGGGGTTGGACTCATTTCATCAATCAATTAGTTTACTTTTCGTTCAAGTCAGTTGAAAATACTTTGCTTCATTGTTATATTGTTTACTTGAACCTTCCTGTTTGATGTAAACAAAGATGGATAGTGGCTAGCAGTGAAATCCAGTTTGACGCGCGTTTCGTCCTATTCGGGACTTGTCAGCTTACAATGCTTGTAAATTAAGGCTATATCGAGGCAATACGCACAGTATGTATATATGCCAATTAGAGA
Source organism: Schistosoma mansoni (assembly GCF_000237925.1). NCBI lineage: Eukaryota > Metazoa > Platyhelminthes > Trematoda > Strigeidida > Schistosomatidae > Schistosoma > Schistosoma mansoni. The sequence goes on from NC_031500.1 coordinate 3,074,205, forward strand.
CTGACCAGTTGCAGTCCTAAGCATCAATGGGAAGACTCAAACAAACAATACTAATTGAATCATCCTCTTTGATGTTTAAGACTGTAATTGATCAGTCTCTCTCTGATATATGTGCATCATATGAGGATTGCCTCAGTATTGCCTCAAGTTATAAGTATTGTAACCAACGATGATTGGTAACTGGCAGTGGAATCCACGATGCACGTTTCATCTTATTTGGGGCTCTACATCTGAATATACCTGCATCTCAGAGTTGATGTTTATTCAGGGATTCGAATCCAGTATCGTTTGCTTCAAACGCCATCTCGTTATCCAGATAGCTACAAGCTTGCATAATGGGGTGATGTTTAATTCAATTTCATATCATATTAAAGTTATACTAGCCACTTTCATGTTCAATATCATTTGAATTATTTCCTTGACAAACAGTAATAAACGTCAACAGATACTGGTCCTTGCTGATGACATATTCAGGAATAGAAGATATCAATTCCACTCTTGAGTTGTTTATCTGAAGAAGTTTATAACTAAACATTTTCTTCTCTCTCTCTCTATATATATATATATATATATATTACTGAATTAAATTCACTTAGTATTGTTTGTATGGATCTTCCCATTGATGTTTAGGACTGCAACTGATCAGTCTCTAATTGGCATATATGCATACTGTGCGTATTGCGATGGCGTTTGAAGCGAAAGGTACTGGGTTCGAGTCTCAAAGTCAACATCAACTCCGAGATGCAGGTAAATCCAGTTGACGAGTCCCAAATAGGACGAAACGCGCGTCAAACTGCTAGCCATTATCCATCTTTGCTTACAGTGCTATTAATGAGTTGTTTAATGTTCTGGAAACTTATATCTATATAGTTTTAAAACTAACTAAACTATCCAGTTTTTCTTATTTTATAGCAACAACTACATCAGGTTAGTGCAATTTTTTCGACTCACAGATTGTTATCCTAACCAAGGCGTTTATAAAAACTGTTAATCATAAGTATAGAATGAGTTATTAATATAGTCAATTAGAATTAGAGTCTGTGAATTTAAAAGACATTATAGGGTCAGTAAAATGTCACTAAGCCTTAACCAATTCATCCAGCAGTTGAGTTACTGAATATCGAACAGATCATCGATCCCTGTCAAAGTCAAGGACAACCGACACATATCAGTTGATCGTATACCATGGGTTGGCCCTTGTGGTGGTGGTCTCACTATTTTCACTGTACTCATTCTTACTAATATATTTTCATAATAACATCCTTCGTGTTATAGGGTCTTCAAAGCATCCATAGTACTTTGACAAATCGAAGGAATATTCCACGTTAGGTGCTGACCACGAGATGTGACTTTGTGGTTAGCTATTGGTCACACTACTCCAGTCTACTTTGAATAGGCCCCCAATCATTCAGTATAGATCATCGAACTTAGTGATTTACAGCATATTAGATCACTTTATTTCTATAACTATTGAGATGATCTTATCTATACTATGAAATTCAATTCTACCATTAGGTCTACCATATCATTATGTTGTTATGGGTTGTCCACTTCTTACATAGAGCTTAGTTTTAAATGTTCATAGTACTGTCAAGTAATAATGAAACTTACACAAACTAATCTTAGTCAGACTATTACAAGAAACTAGAAAGTACTGATCAACTGTTTCATCCTAATATGAGATTCTTCAACAATGTACATCCATGAACATATAACAAAGAATCGAAGTTTAGTCTTGAAAGTGTACACTTCACTTCTAGACTAGTTTACTCAGCATTCAATCTAATACATATCTAACTTCAATCAATTCATATGCTGATTTTCAATGGGGATCTAGCTAGATCAGTTCATCATTTAAACTATGTAAATTCTACAATCTTCACGAAACTCTATACTAATAAACTACAATCGGTTTTTTTTTACTTTCTAACTGCTTATTAGTTGCTATTAAAGGTGAGTTCTATGTGGTTTAATTATCAGCCATCATGTCTATATTAAAATATGATTTTTAAACATTAAATTCAGGTAATTAATAGTCATTGAAAATTGCCAAGATCCTACATATGAGACTAGAACCCAGGACCTTCAGTTTTGCGAACGAACACCTAATCTCTGAATCACTGAGTCAATATCTAACGATGTTAATGTAATCAATTTAACCGATCTATGATCATGAGCAAGTATTCTCATTGAACAGGAGTAAACTTACACTTCTGGCTAAAATTATAATAATGTTAAAAGCAAAGTTTTATTGATAATTATTTAGAATGATATCTCAGTAGCTCAGTAGATAACGAGTTGAGTGTTTACATAGAATTCGTGAATTAGTTGAAGTGAAACATTAACACCGTCGGATTCCAGATAGCTCAGTGATCTAGAGGTTAGGCATTCGCGCGTGAAACTTATAGGTCCTGGGTTCGAATCTCACGAGGCGGGATCCTGGATACGCACTGCTGAGGAGTCCCACAATAAGACGAAAAGGCCTTGAAGCAATGCTTCCAGGTTTTCCATAGTAGTCTATCTTCAATTGAATCATGATTTCAACTATAAAATAGAATTCTATTATGAATAATAACATCAAAATGTAGGTGAATCCAGATGAAGAATCCCAAAAATAGGGACAATAATAAGTATTTTAGGATACTGACACTGGCTACAATCTATCTATTCTACTATAGAGATTAGAGTTAAAGTTCTACAATGATATTATAGAAAAGTACTTCAAACCGAGATAGTTGACAAAATTAAATTAATAGTATTGTTAAAATGCTATAAGTATTATACAAATTATCATAATGAAAATATACTACTTATAAACTACTTTCAATGTGTTTACTTTATTCATCTTATATTCATTCACCTACTCTTATTCAGTATATGAAAGTAGGAATACATTAATTTCATTTTATCATTTATGACCGGAATTCATTGCAATGTAAATAGCTGTTTAGTAAACGAGAGCACAAGTGGGGCAATCGAATGTTTATGGGCACAAAACTACAGAAAATCCCATTATAAACTGAGAACCATATAGCAGGTGGTTATCAGGAATCAGTAGCTAAGCAAATAACGCGATGGCTTCTGAAGCGAAGGGTACTGGGTTTGAGTCCTGCAGTGAACATCAACTCCGAGATGCAGGTACATCCAACTGACGAGTCCCAAATAGGATGAAACGAGCGTCCTGAATTCTACTGCTAGCCACTATCCATCTTTGCTTATAAAGCTTATTACTTCAGGCAATATTGAGGCAGACCGCGAAGGATGAACATATGCCAACAAGAGACTGATCAATTCCAGATATAAGTATACAACACCAAGTGAACATATAGTATATAGTTAATATGCAAAATAACAATTCATCCTCTCAAACTTGACTGTTCCTTTTGCAAATATCAGTCTATCGTCTCCGATTATTATTGTTCATGCATTCTCATACCAATTGCGTCCCGTTTCCATCCTCTCCTTATTGATCTTCTACTGAAATACATTCTATGCCTAGTCGCCGTTATATACTACTTATTTGGATATAAGTAACTTACATCACAATTGTATTATAAAATGTAATTAGAATCTAATTATAATTTCATTAAAGATGTAATGTATGTATTGTTCATTTCTTAATTTTAGGCACCATTTCAGCTTATACAGTTATGATGGGACTCAGCATATATGTAATACATAGTTTTATCGTTTTTAAAATGATGTAACATATAGAGAAATATATATATATTTGGTTAATTGTATATATTATAATGGTCGGTTTCTTCTCGTCTTTACGAATGGGGCGTTCATTTAACCATAGATGAATATCTATACTGGATTCCTTGCCAGTTTTTATCCTACAGGACTTCAACTTTAACTCAGATCAAGAATACTTGATGAGCCTGACTAGAATATGTAAAGTTAACTCCCAATCAATGTCATGTGTGTCAAGTCCTTCTTAGTGCTGATCGAATGCTATCGATCAAGTTACAATGTGGCCACTAGTCTAGGTGGCTTGACACTGCGTGTACTATGTTGAGATAAGATGGTGGTTGGAGGTTGTCAACAAGAAACCCTGAACCCGGGTTTCGTGCTACTTGACACTCGTCAGCAAGGTGTACCTGTAATCTTGAGGGAACTGGTGCTCCCTGACGGATTCGACCCCGTGTCACTCAGCTTTACAGGCACAGACGTTGCCACTGAGCTATTCGGGCCGTGACCAACCTCCTGTAGGACTGAAATGTAAAGATAACTCCGCCTGTAGCCCCTCCGAGGGCTGCTGCCGGTCCCAAGCCCGGATAAAAGGAGGAGGGTTTAGCATGGGGTTAGCGACCCCATCTCGTAGAAAACTAAGTCGCTAAAAAGCGCTAACCAGAAAAAATGATTCAAAGTAAGTAGAATGTAAATTTATTTCCACACTAAAAACCGACAACAAGCCGACACAATCCATCGATAATCAACAGCTAATAATGATAAATAATAAGGATAGAGGAATATATAACTCATCTGACATCTCTCAGACTATCTGAAGTTCTGACCAAGCAAACCACCAATCATAATCATCCTCGCCTATATATCAATATATAACTACTTATTCATATAGGGAATATACAAATCTGTGGGTTCTTTTCACTATTCTACAGATTGTATTCATAATATTTGACTTACTGAAGACAGTGGTGGAAGGTCGTGAAATACCATAGATTAGTTGAAGTTAAACATTAACACCGTTGGATGCCAGCTCAGTGGTCTGGAGTTTGAGCAATCTCACGTGAGAATGAAGATTCTGAGTTCGAGTCCCGAGCGCGAGATCGTGGATGCGTATTGGTAAGGAGTCCCATGGTGGGACCGAAAGGCCGTCCAGTGCTTCCGGGGTTTCAATGGCTGTCTAACATCGATTGATTCATGATCTCAATCAAAAAACGAAACGTACCATCAAACTTTTGGAAAGACAATCTTATCTAAAATGTGATTACACATTTAATTCAATGCAAAACTTAACTCTCTCAAAGATCATTGAATAAAATGTATGCTCATTTTATGAGTTCTAAGCTTAGTATTTCAGTTGTATGCAAAGTATTATAGTCTCTGATATTGATCTCTTCATTTATCAGTGATAAAATTTGAATTAACATTATATAGATAACTATAAGAGGAAGAATCGTAGTGTCAGATCAGTGTCAGTTAGGGATACAAAAATATTCACAAGTATGGTAAGAGAAATAGTTATTGATACAAACTCGTTATCATCTAGTGATCAATATATTGGGCTTGTTTAACCATTAAAAAGGATAAAATATTTATCAACCAATCTGGTATGCCCTTGGTTCGAATCGCACGAGGCTGGATTGTGGATGCACACTGCTAAGGAATCCCACAATAGGACGAAATAGGCGTCCAGTGCCTCCAGGTTTTCCATAGGGGTCTAGCTACAACTGACTCTAATCTCAACTATATAAAATTATCAACCAAGTTAAAATGTGGCCATACCCAAGCTGTCCATTGTATTCCGTGCAACCCTTCAGATGTGGAGTTCTTCACTATCCAGTCAACCGCCAAAAGAAAGAGAGAGTGATCAGCCTTGTCTGACTCCAGTCCCCACTTACAATGAGTTTGCCAGCTGTCCTCAATGCCCAAATTTGCAATGTAGTCCGTCGTACGAATTCTGTATGATGTTGACGATCTTCTCAGGTACACCAAAGTGTCGAAGAAAGTTATATAAAGTTCTCCCGTCCACAGTGTCAAGATTTGTCTCATAGTCTAGGAAGTTGATGTATGGTAACGAATCCCATTCAATCGATTGCTTAACCGTGATCCACGGTGTTTTAATTTCATCTGTACATGATCGATCCTTACGGAATCCAGCCTGTTGATCAGGAAGTTGGTTATCCACTAAATCTTTCATCCGGTTCAGTAACACTGTCGAAAACGTTTCCTTACACTCATTGTAGTGTGGTGCCTCTGTAGTTCTCACACTTGCTGAGATCTCCTTTCTTTGGTATCTTGATGAGGTATCATTCTTCCCAGTCAGTTGGCACATGTTCTTCTTCCTAAATAGAATGTGGAACATATTTGCAATTGTCTCTGTCTAACTTCAGTGCTTCAGCTGGTATGTGGTCAGGTACTGCTGCTTTCCCACTATCGAGTTGCGTTCTAGTCATCTGGATTCCTCCAATTGTTGGTGGAGTGACGTCTATAAGAATGTCTGTGTGCGTTGTCTCGATGTTCAGTGGGTTTCGTGGGGCTGACATATCCAAGTGTTCTCTAAAGTGTTATACACACCTGTTCTGATGCTCTTGAATCTTAGCGATTGTCATGCCTTCTTTGTCATTGACTGGTTGCTCTGGTTTTCTATATTTCCCTGACGGTTCCTTCATCGTGTCATATAGTTGTTTCATATTTTATTCTCTTATAGCTTTTTCCGCTGTCGCTATTAGGTCTTCCATGTTTTTCTGCTTGTCGGCTCTAATGCTCTTCTTCACTTGCTTGTTTGATTCGGTGTATTTCAGCCTGTGCCTTGATTTCTCTGTTCTTGTTAGGCTGTTGTTAATTATTGTCTTCTTGGTCTCCCTTTCTTGAGTCGTGTATACGGTTTCGATAAAGATCCATTCCTTATGACATTGTTTCTTGCGGCCCAGAAACACCTGACACATTAAAGTTAGTGCTTCTTTAATCTCTTTTTAATTGTCCTCCATATTAATTTCCACTTCTTCAAGTAGATCTTTTGAGATTTGGAATCTGTTGCTGATCGTTATTATGAATTCGTTTACTGTTAGAATGTTGAAGGAAGGCTTTGTTAAGTCTATGTATTGCCATTTCTTCAACTTTTCAGTCCTTTTCTAGCTTCAGTTTCACCTTGACAAACGTCAAGTAAAATGAACTACAAAATCTTATTTGTTTGAAGTTGTCGCGGTAGTTAATTCATACAAATAGTTGCGGAAATCGGTATTTAGTTTAGCTGTAACTAGTATAGATCAAGCTATACATTTAAACAAAGAAAACAAACTTAAAACAGTGAACCGTGGAAAGAAAAACAATGAAGAAATGAGTACAGATTCCTATAAGCTACTCTACTTTGAACTTAATCCAAAACATCTATTGTTTTAAAGGATCACATGTACTTTACAGATCCGAATAAACAAATGTTCTTGTTGATTGATGATCAAGTAAACAAGATTACTAAGAATAATTCTGATTTAGTAGTAACGTGATCATCTATTTATTAGACAGATACAGATATAGTATTGTGGTGAATGAGAACACTAGTTGAGACAATCGAATTTGAGATAGTGGAGAAGATTGGTAGCTCAGGTGAATGATTTTGATGGAGTTTTGTTCTCTCAGCTGGATGGTTTGGTCGTGGAGCTTTCATCGTTTTTCTGAACAAAATCATCAGCACAAACTTCGAGGAGAAGTGAAGTGTGAATCACATGTGGAGAAATTCAAACACTTCACTTCTACCCGAAGTTCGTGCTGATGATGTCGTTCGGAAGGACGATGAAAGCTCCACGACCAAACCATCCAGCTGAGAAAACAAAACCCCATCACATTCAAATGTATTTAAACACACAAATTACAAAACTATACTGTAAATATCAGAAGGGTTTTTGCGGATATTATAGCAATTTTAACAGTTGCGAAACTGATAGGTCCTGGGTTCGAATCTCGCGAGGCGGCATCGTGGATACACACTGCTGAGGAGTCCCACAATAGGACGAAACGGCCATCTGGTGCTTCCAAGCATTCTTTGTTCTCTTTCTCTTTTCTTTGATCTTCTAAAGTCTCTGTCTCCAGGTGTTTTATTTTTTATTGATGATACATACTACTTATATCTGTTGACATCAGTAGCACACATCACAGTATATTATTCTAATTTGCAAAATATTAAATAAAAGCGTATATTTTCAATAGCATTTTACTTCAATGAATAAATTAATCTGCTATGTTTAATGTAGTTCATTTAAATGTATTTAGTTCCCTTCACAAACTGAAATGAAACAAGAATGACCATATTCTCAATATTGTCTGCATTGTTTGGAAACGCTTCAACCATATTCTCTTCTGTAAGCAAAGATGGATAGTGGCTAGCAGTGAAATCCAGGATGCGCGTTTCGTCCTATTTGAGACTCGTAGGCTGGATGTACCTGCATCTCAGAGTTGATATTCATCCTGGGATTCCAAACCATTACCTTTCGCTTCAAACTCCATCACGTTATCCACTCAGCTTCTGGGTCCTGATAGCCACTTGCTTGTTCAATGGGTCGAAGTTTAAATTCACTGAGTATTGTTTGTTTGAATCTTCCCATTGATGTTTTAAACTGCAATTGATAACGCGATGGCTTTTGAAGCGAAAGGTAATGGTTTGTAATGCCAAGGTGAACACCAACTCTGAGATGCACGTACATCCATCTGACGAGTCCAAAATGGGACAAAACGCGCATCCTGGATGTCACTGTTAGCCACCATCCCTCTCTGCTTACAAATGCTCTTGAATTAAGGCAATATTGAGGCAATACACACAGTATGCGCATATACCAACAAGAGACTAATCAATTGCAGTCCTGAATATAAATGGGAAGATTTTAACAAACAATACTAAGTAAATTCATGTTCCCTTACTTTTAGGCAATAGATAAAGTTTTAATACGTTGTTTCAGTTGAATTCAGTTGTACATCTTGAAACAATATTACCGAAACTTTAATTTATAGATAACCTTTGAGCAACGCTAAACTGACTTTGAAAGTGTCTACCTAATAACCAGAACGAAATGAGAATTATAAACCAGTGTGAGGAATTAGATTTATGATTTACAGTTGATGGTTGGGGGTTCGGAAGTACATTCAGGGTTTTCATTACGAACTTTGACATCAATTAAAGTGCCAAAAAGCCATTTAACTAAGTGAATGAATAAATTTCGCGCCAAAATCCATGACCTATTATCTTAAATCTGATTGGTTCATCCATAAATTATAGATTTAAGAAATTGTCACCTCATAACAATCAATTTGATTGTAAGCAAAGATGGATAGTGTCTAGTAGTGGAATCCAGTTTGACGCGCTATTCGTCCTATTTGAGACTCGTCAGCTGGATGTACTTGCATCTCAGAGTTGATGTTCACTTTGGGACTGGAACACAGTACATTTCGTTTCAAACAACATCGCGTTATCCATTTACCTACTGAGTTCTGATAGTCACTTGCTTGTGCAATGGGCTAAAGTTTCAATTCACTGAGTATTGTTTGTTTGAATCTTCCCATTGATGTTTACAACTGCAATTGATAACGCGATGGTGTTTGAAGTGAAAGGTATTGAGTTCGAGTCTCAGAGTGAACATCAACTCTGAGATACAGACACAGCCGGCCGATGAGTCCTAAATAGGACGAAATGTGCGTCAAACTGGATTCCACTGCTCAACACTACCCATATTTGCTTACAATGCTTGTGAATTAAAACTATATCAAGGCAATATACACAATATGCACATATACCAACAAGAGACTGATCAATTACAGTTCTGAACATGAATGTGTAGGTTCAAGTAAACACTACCAAGTGTTATGTAATATTACAATCAGCTTTCAAAAGATTTACATAACATATGATCATCACATTATTTTAATGAAATACATCTTTCAGTTGTGTTTGTTTACCGACATAAAATCTTACTTTAATTCAGTAGTATAGAAAGATACAAAAAAAAATACGTAAACAAAATGGATCCTGTTTTTCTTTTCTTTTTTTTTCAATTTGTTTATTGTTGCCATGATGATTATTATGATAGAATGCGAGTTGACAACAATCGAGAAACATTCATATACGAGTATCATGTAATCAAATGATCAACTTTGATCAACCAACTGATTAGTGTATATGCAAGTAACCATAGGCAGCATACATGTATATATATAAGTCATTTAATTAGAAAACAAAGTTTAATATTTTACTTAACTTGGACCGATTTCCATAGATTCATACACACACACACGTACATACTCATAGAATATGAACATTATTACCTCGAGATTCATTTGTATCTTTGCTATCATCTTATCATTTAGTCATCATATTCAATATACAAGTAAGTTATTAATGGTTCTTATTTCATGTATCAGTTAGAAAGCTACTGAACTATCTTAATAAGCTAATAAGCATAGATTATTAGTTAAATTCATGAGTTGATGAATGTTAGATCATCATTGGAAAACTTGGAAGTACTGGATGAATGTTTCGTTCTAGTATATGATTTCTCAACAGTGAACATCCTTTATCCTGTACATGGGATTAGAACATAGGATCTTTAGTCTGTCGCGCGAACACATAAGCTCTACATCATTGAACAAGCATACTCGGCTTTCAGGTTAGCGTTTTTTTGGCGAGTTGGTTTTCTACGAGATGGAGTCACTAGCCCCATGCCCAACCCTCCTCCTTTATCCGGGCTTTGGACCGACAGTAGGCCTCGGAGGAGCTACAGACGGAGTTTGAACCAGTATCCAACGATGTTAATGTCTTCAGCGAGTTTTTTATCTCTACCGGTTATGGCTTGTCACTAGAACTCTAGGAAATACCTCATGAAGTCAGTCAGTCATTCGTTTGACAATATTAGAAACACGCAAATATCTATCGATTCCATTTAAGTAGTATATTTCACTACGGTGAAGATATTTTTGAATAGATTTCTAACTAATAGAATGTTTTATATAAGTTTATCTTATTTCTCAACATGTTATATTCAATATATCTTCTTACAGAAGCTTCAAGCTTATTTGGTGGTAAGTTATATTATAAAGTATTCTATCAATTTGTTCTTTTTAATTTGATGAAAAACTTTCGATACTACTGAAATGAATAATTATTCAGTTGGAGATAACCAGAGTTATTGGTGAAAACATAATAGTTCTTCTGTTTCCCGTTCTGTTTTCTTTAGTTTAAACTACTCAACCATCTTCTGAAACATATCCCATTTCTGATCGGTGTTACATACCACTTAAGTCAACAGATATAAGTAGCATACATCACTTCACTTTCAAATTAGTAATGGTGTTTGTTTATTATTCCTTGAAAACTTGAAAGAGATATTTTTAAAAAAGTTAATGTGGAAATAAGAGCTAATGGTTTGTCTTACAATTCATTGTTCTTTCGTTTTTATGCCAATCATTCTCTGTTCCCGCTCTCATTCTCTTCGATCTTCTTAATCGTCTACCAAAAGATATTTCAATTTCGATTGATGATAAATACTACTAACATCTGTCTATATTAGTAGTACACATCACTTTGGAATTCTTGAACAAATTAATCTGTAATCTATAACTATTATTTACTAATAATATCTGATATGATTTAATGACCATTATGTTTATAATATTGTATCCTTTTCAAAGAGGAAAGTGAACCGCCCACATGTGAGTTTTATTATATGTATTATATGACATTGTCTTCCAACAGATGATGTACAGCTTATCATTGTATCATGTTATATCATTTAAAGTAGTAGTCTACCTTCGTTCATTATGATAATGTATTAAGCAAGATAGATCAAGTCTACTTAAATACTGAAATTCATCATTCAATACTACTGATAATAAAGAGTAGTGATTTTCCCTTATGAAACTAACATCAAGTTTCAGAATTTTACAGAGAGAATTTCGATAAGTTGCCAGTTTTGATACCTTCAATAACCAAGTCTTTAAAAACTAATTCATTCCTTCTTCAACTATAAATCTACTGTTTTGTTTTTATGTTCAGCAACTACACCGAAGCCAAGTAAGTGTCATTTTTGTTCCTATTCGTTGTTGTTAATCTTTCAGTGTGAGACAACCAAAACAATAATAAACCCGTTGAAGTTGTATTCTATGAAATATCTGTTCGATATACAGATTAGAATGAAAACAATGATGAGACACAACTATAAAACATTTCAAAGAATCAATTACTTCATTAAGTGATATGAATAGTAATGCTGTAATGAACAGAAAACTAGTCGGGACAATTTATTGTATTTAGACACAAATTACAGACTATCTCACTAAATTCTGATAACCATACAACAAACAGTGATTTGCAAATTAACAACCGATTGTCTTAATCTTCACTGTTTCTTCTGTAAATATCAGTCCATCTTCTCTAATTACATTGTTCATGCATTTTTCCCACGAATCGCTCTTCATTTCAGTTCTTTCTTTATCGGTCTTCTGCCAAAACACATTATATGTCTGACCATCGCCATATACTACTTATATGGATATAAGTAGACCACAACTCTACATTATTAACAACTGAGATAATCAGTCAATCACATGATAAATGCCTACCAGCTGGCATAGACACCCATTAGATGACGGTGCTACATTATGTCATCATGAAATGATTAAATTATTGTGATAAATTTATGTGATTCACCTGTAATGTTTAAACTATAGAGTCTCCTGGTAAAATATGACAATCATACACTAGATTCCATCATTTGTCCTTCATATTCTGTATGATTCTTTCAAGTCATCATTCCTTTCTATTTCCATTTCTGCCTTCTTCAAGTTGACCATTATAACCTCCTGCTGCCAAGTTTTCCACTTACGATTGGTATTACATACTACTTATGTTGGTCGATATAAGTAGTATACGCCACGAACTTAATTTAAATATCGCTTTCATTACGATAGTTAGCTTTGAATGATTACATTTCACAATTTACTATGACTGTGTTTTTAAAGAACTTTTCATTTGCTAAAGAAAACTTATAAGAATCTACTTAGTGTCATCAGTCATTTGATTACTTGTTATCTAATATATACTTACTTAGTTACTTACGCCTGTTAACCCTCGTGGAGTAGTATAGGTCACACACTAACATTCAACATCCAACTCTGTTCTCGGTAAACCATTCCAGTTATTATCCTTCCTACTCGTATCTACTTCCAATTCTCGACGCAATGTGTTCTTTGACCTACATCTTTTCCCTTCAGGATTCCATGTTACCACTTGCATCATGATGCAGTTTGATGATTTCCGTAACATGTTTCCTATCTGCTACCGATGTCTTTTCCTAATTTCCCACTCAGCTAGAAACCGATTTGTCCTCTCCCAATCCAGTATAATGATGCTTTAATAAGTATGGGATCAACTAATTTTAAGGGTTACTATCAGTCAAATCTCATTTCATTATCAATGCTTAAAGTTCTATATAATTCTGACAATATTTTTCAATGTCTTTATTTCTATTCTCTGTTGAATTAATTGGAATCAGAAGTGCCCAGTGAGTATAATGACAAAGTTTCTTGATTAGTTTAAATGAAAATGTAACTGAAATGTAAACATCATGTTTCACTAGGTGTCAGTTTATTTCTATAATTCATCTGAATTCAATGTAAACATATATGACTCACTTACTTACTTACTTACCCCTTTTTACCTTTAGTGGAGGAGCATAGACCTCCTACTCCGATTCTCTGATGCACTAGGCAATGCAGAAAACCACCTGCTTCGGTTTGTTAATTTGGGCAGTGTGCCAGCCCTCACACTTGTGTAGAGCATATGTATTCGTTGCCCGTTTGTACCAATGTATATGTGTTCAAATAAATAAATATATAAAATAACACTTTCACAGAATATACAATTATTTATTGAAAACAAAACATTCCAAAACAACATCATTAGAGCATTTACGCAACAATGAAAATCACAGGTTTGTTTTCCAGATTTCGTCTAGATACAACAGAAAACTTCATTTCTTCATTTCCTTACCTTAGTACTGATCATCAACTAGATAAATTTAGATCGAGTATAATGCAATGTGGGAGGCTTATACTCCTTCGAGAGGGGTAACAGACGTATATAAGTAAGTAAGTAAGTACGTAAGTAAGTAATTCAAAGTAATCGTATTATGTGACTAATCGATTTTATTATCTACAAAATATATCTTTACAGCACCTAAGGCATCGGTATCTGGTGAGTTAACTTCAGCATGTATTTTTCAAAATTAATCTTGTTTCTATCTTCACTCAGTAAAAAAAAAACAAACAAATTTTTTACTTTTCCTTACGCTTGTTACCCCCAATGGAGGATAGGCAGCCAACCAGTATTCATGAATGTATGGAATAACACATATGATACCCTTAATTGTCTAATGAAAGATTAAAACTGTTTAAATCTATAAAATCCATTTAAAAGTCACTCAATAGTACAATAGATATACGACATAGTTCTCTAAGTCGAATAGAAGCTACTTATAAGTAAGATAAACAAAACAGTAGTTTTGGTGTCTAATTATTGAACCATAAAAATGGGTATAGTATGTCATTGTTTATTTATTTACTTACTTACTTAATTACACCTGTCAACCCTCGTGGAGGAATATAGGCCACTTATCAGTATTTAACATCTAACTCTGTCCTCGGCAATCCATTTCAGTTTGCAAATCATCCTTTTCATGTCTACTTCCAATTCTCGATACAGTGTGTTATTTGGTCTTCCTCTCTTCCGTTTCCCTTCAGGATTCCATGTTAACACTTGTTTCGTGATGCAGTTTAATGATTACCTCAATGTGTGTCCTATCCATTTGTACAACAGTATAACTATGATCATTTTAATTGATCGCCTACATCCATATAGGCCTTTAAAAGTATACAGAGTTTTATCATTGATGAAAGATTGAAAGGAGATGTGTAGAAGGATCAAAATCACTTGAAATGCATTCGTTCGTTGCATAAATGGATCACTTGGTCAAAACTTAATCACTGATTATTATGACTACCTCAATATGAATTAATAACGGAAGATAATTATGAGGATTATTCATTGTTGAAGTTTATAAAAATATATGTCAGACTGAAGTTTAATAACGATCCCATACACATGAACATATGCAGATAAAGACAATTAGTGTAGCGGAATCCTCTTCATCGGTAAGCCTCAACATACACAAAGGATAAAGCTATATCCTCAAATACAACACAGAGAACACCAACTCAATCACATTTAATGAAGTAGCTCTGGAAGAGATGAGATCTTACAGGCATACGAGTAGTATCATCGATGAACGTGAAGGATCTGATGCAGACGTATAGGTGAAGATTGGTAAAACAAGGGTTGCATTCCTACAGTTGAAGAACATATGGAATTCAAAACAACTGGCTGTCAAGCAATATCAATAAGAACATCAAGACTGTCCTACCATACGGAGCTGAAACTTGGAGAACCACTACAATCACCATCAAAAATGTACAAGTATTTATAAACAACTGTCTGCGTAAGATAATAAATATCCGTTGGCTGAATACCATTAGTAACAATCTACTGTGGGAGAAGGCAAACCACCAACCAGTTGAAGAGGAAATTAAGAGAAGACATTAAAAATGGATAGGACATACATTTTGGCGATCACCAACCTGTAACATGAGACAAGTGTTAACATGGAATTCTGAAGTGAAAGGGAAAAGAGAAAGGCCAAAGAACACAGTGCGTCAGAAATTAGAAGCAGACATGAATAGGATGAATCGGAAGTGGAATGAACCGGAAAGGATTGTTGAGGACAGAGTTAGATGTTGAATGCTGATGAGCGGTCTATTCTTCTACATGAGGGTTAACAGGTCTAAATAAATAAGTTAGTAGGTAAGAATGGTACTGGAACTGTGAAAATAAGCTACTCTTCTTTAAATTTCACTATTAACCTAAATTTACTAACTGAATTCGGAGTAATCTAATCAACCTTGAATATTGGTTCAGTAGATTGTTCTCTTTTTCTGAAATGCTTGGGAAAACAATCATTGATAAGTACTTCTAACAGTCCTTCCGTAGAATAGAATGATTTGTCTGTTTCGTTTTATTGACAGACTGAAAATAAAATGAAAGTGTATTTTTGTAGATTGATCCTATTTGTATGTTGTACTCGCTACCGATTGATCTCAGTAGGAGTAAAATTAGAAATCAGACAGAAGTGAACAGCCATCTTGTCTTAAGATGAGACTATCAAAGAGTGCTTACCGAATATGCCTACATGAATCGAAGCCGGATAATTCAGGTCTCTTGGTCGCCATAAAAACCACTGGATCATTTTGAGTTAATACAATTTCTACTCTAATCACTTTTTGATATCATCTTTTGCCATTAATGATAATGGGTGTTTCACTTTCCATCCTATCCGAACTTCACTAGTTATAAATTCTAACCATAAATTCAACAATATTTTCAATCATGTCAGTGATTCGTTAAGAAATATACTTCGACTGAAAGGATACCATGAGATCGGGCCGCCTGAACGGTCATCGAGATGTACCACCGAGAGTCTTATATTAGAATGGAATAGAGATCTTGTGTTCCTTGCTATTCACCAGCATCTCATCTGAGATCAATCTCAACTCTTACAAATAATAATCATTCTAAACAATTCAAACAATCTAATCGAAAATGAAACGATGAATTTTCTGTTTGATTCTCATCTTCAGGTGCTACGATGACAGGAGCATATTACACCGTAATAGGTTCTGTTCTGATTGCAACTGCAGTATGCCGGTATTCAATATAACTGAGAAGACGAGTAACCATTTGAAAACAGTATTCTTTAGAACATTTTCTTTTCGTTTGTAATTACCGAAATATGTTTTGATTTGACAATAATGATTATAATAATAATAAATATTTGAATTAAACCTACTTTAGTTTCATGATCATTATCAATCATCTTACATTTCCATACAACCATTAGCTGTATGATAATGTTCAACATCAAAAGGGTGTGTTTTCCTATCACGTCGGGCTCAGCGGTTGCCCTCAAATGACCTGGTACGTCAGTCAGGTCCCCCCTCGAAATCCTCACACACGACCACGTCCATACAACCACTAACAGGTATTCCTACTCACTCCCCTCTCGTGGCGGAGGTGTTGTTTTCGAGATCGAGAAGACGAAAAGCGAGTGTCCGGTGCTTTAAGCGGGTTGGTGGATACGGAGGATCCACCTAGGGGATTCGAAAAACCCTCATTGCAAACCAATGGTGCACATGATCTCCAGGATCCTAAGGGAACAAGTGGTGTATGAACCTAACTTTCGTTACTGGCTACCATGAAACTGCATTGGCTAACATTATTCCACTGCATTGTGGACCAAACCTTTAGGTCGGTGGCTCGTAGTAGAAAGCCACCTGTTTTGGTTTGGGCGTCCAGGCGGTATTCTAGCCATCACACAAATCAAATGGTTAATGTGGTGCATATATATTTGGTGCCTCCTTGTACCTATGTGTGTATGTTGAAATAAGTAATGGTAACTGTGCCACAGACATTATTTCTTGTGAACTGTTGAAATAAATGTATTTCTATTTATATGGAACAAACACAAAACTCATGTAGCATGATCCATTTCGTCGCTTCATCACAAGTTGCTTACCTTGATGATCACCTTTCTACTTAATCCTAAAACCGACTGAAGAATCGGTAAATATACATAGTTAAGTATTACAGTTTGTTTCTGTATAACCGATACCAAGAGAAATCAATAAACATAGTAAGACGATTAAATTCAATTGGTATTGTTTGTTCGGAAATTCCCATTGATGTTCAGGACTGTAATTGATCAGTCTGTTATTGGACTCTGTGCATACTGTGAGTATTGCCTCGATATTGCCTTAATTCACAAGCATTCTAAGCAAAGGGGGATAGTGGCTAGCAGTGAAATCCAGTTTGACGCGCGTTTCGTCCTATTTCGTACTCGTGAGCTGGATGTACCTGAATAATGCAGCTGAATAATGTTCATTGTTTTCAATGAATATTGCCAGCTATTTCGAAATCTCTGATTGTACTTTTTTGTAAGTCGTACAGAGAAAGGTCGTAAACTTTTCATAAACCCTGTTGAATAGGTTGTGCAATTAATTGACATAACGATCTGTTGAAACAAACAAAATACAGATAACTTGACGGTAGGAACAAGGGCAACGCTTCAGGGATATCGTCCACTAATAGAGGTTGCTGAGTACTTGAAGGATGAAGTGTCGTAAAATGATTGGTGCGTCACCTCGAAAATTCGTGAAGTCTTGCGTAGGCGGCCAAATCAAGACAATTTTAGATTTGAATTGAGTTCAGCCACACTATGTTTGATAACGTCCATCCTTCTAGTAACGAAGACGATACCATCGTGATGATGCATGATATAAGACGAATGTTCAGTGATATTATGTTATCGTGACGATTTACAAGTTGGGACGATTTTGAGACCTGTTTGAAAGAAGTTTATCAGGTAATATGACTTCTGTGGTTGATAATTATTTTTGCAGTACACGCATACTGAGTACGTTATGTCAGTATGTAAAAAGAGCAATGATGACAAGGGATGTATGAACCTATTGTTGGTCGCTGGCTAACATGAAACCACTCAGGTACCAAACACCCTGGTGGACCATTCGCACCGTTCATATACACATTTACATCCCGTGTATAAATATTCCGATCAGTGATTGCGTAAATCAATTATGCACAGCACGAACAGACCAAAGTTGACCCATTCCGCTTACACGACAGCCAAACTCATTAATATTGGCAATGGCGATATGCCTTACAATGCTCCAATGACCTAAGCCCTTGAGAACACTTAGAAGCAACCACCAGTATGAATGAATTCGGTTAACCTGCCAACCAACTTTTCACATGGACAGCCAGCAAAACTTGCCAAAGCAATGCCGAACCATCCACAATATCAATGGCGAACCTCCAGTCTCATGTGAGACCTTCAGCTCTACATGGCCATATAGCTTGTCTTATGGAATAGACCTGTAGGTCGATGACTTTGGAAGTGGCCTCCTATGAAAACCACCTGTTTCGGTTTGGGCGTCAGGGCAGTATCACAGCCCTCACACATATCAATGATAATTGCTACTGTCTTCATTGTTATTGTGTGCCGCATATGTATCTGGAGCACCCTTGTATCAATATTTATGTGTTCAAACAGTTTAATCAATAAATACAATTCTACAGTGCGAAAAATAATTATGATTTTGTTAGGACTATATCTAATGTTTATTTGCGAAGTTTAATTCTTTTATAGTATATCTGTGTCCAAAATGAATCCATCCTCACGTCATCTTTTGTTTCTACCACATTGGTCGCAGCATCTGACTGTGTATCATAACGGCAGAGTATATGGTTTAGACAAAACACCAATTCTCATGATTATTAGCATATATATATGAACCGATAAGTGTTATACCACCATTGAAACATGAAAGGCCTTAGCAGTGCGTATCCACGACCCTGCACGCGGAACTCGAACCAACGACCTCCGATCTCTCACAAACACATGACCTCCAGATCACTGAGCCGACATCCAAAGATGTTATTGTCTAACTTCAACCAATCCGCAACATTGCGTGACCATCTTTCATTGTCTTTGAAGCGCGATTGCCTCATACCCAACACGGTTAAACTCGAATGGTCACGACTTCTCACCAAAACTCAGAGAATTACCTCTCGAAGCTAGTCACTAGTGAGTACATGATAATTATCAACGTAGGGTTGTGGAGAATGTTCAGTTTTCTATTAAGATCATGAAGCGATCAATGTTAGATCACCAACCAATGGGGTTTCTCCACGCAGGTGTGTTTCCTAGGTTTCCTGGGATGGTTTAACATTGATCGGTATATGGTATCAACCGTAACGTAACAACCTCGACAACCCTATACTAACTTTATGAGAAGTAGGTCTATATTCTTCATTTTTAATGAAAGTATTTAGGTTGAATAATACTATAATTATGACTAATATAATGACTAACCACTGTGTTTACTATTTGTCACTGTATTTTTTGAATTACAATCGCAAATCAAGAAGCACTGAATAGTTGTTTCATCCTACTACAGTACTTCTCAATAGTGTACATCACTGACCTCGTCAAAGATTGCACTCAAGACCTTCAGTCCTAAGTTAGAAAACCTTACCTTCTGACTATTGAGTTAGCATTCGATAGTTTACATAATGTCGTAAAAATCCTAACCCCTTTCACTTCAATGTATTATTAATGAGATATTCGATCAATAACAGTGGTCAGTATGAAGGTCATGAAGATTGTTGAATGTTATTAAGATCATGAACCGACATAAGCTAGACAACCTTTAAAAACCATGAAGCACTGTATTTCTCCTCATTAATGTGCATCCAGAACACAACCACAATTGATCAAACCTACGACCATTTTTTTCCCATACACACCTATTCTCTACACCACTGAGGCATAAGGAATCCAAAAGTGTACTTTATTCTATTCATAGTATTGAGTGACCATCTTCCACTACTTTTCGTGAGTACCTTTCTCACACTAAACATGGTTAAACTCTACAAGTCATGGTTTCTCACTGCTATTCCAGAAATGTCCTCTCGAAGCTATTGACTAGTGTATGTTTTATAATAATCAGTATGGGGATTGTAAAAATTACTGAATGTTAATTGAGATGTGAACCTTAGATCAGAACAGACAAACGTAAATATGTGGAAGATTTAGCAATGACGTCGGAAAAGGCTGCAAGAGAAGGAAACATGAGACAATTGTATGATACAACAATGATACTCGCTGGAAATTATCGCAAAACCAGAACGAACAGTGAAAAGCAAAGAAGGCAAAGTAATCACCAACATTGGAGAACAACGAAACAGGTGGGTAGAACACTTCAAATAAATCTTGAATCGATCAGCTCCGTTGAATCCACTCAACATCGAAGTAGCACACGGACCTCCTAATCGATGTAAGCCCACCAACAATTGAAGAGATCAGAATGGCCATCAGACAAATCAAGAGCGGCAAAACAACATGACCAGACAACATTCCAGCAGAGGCACTGAAAGCAGATGTAACAGCAACTGCAAAAATACTCCACATTCTCTTCAGTATGATTTGGGATGAAGAACAAGTGCCAACAGACTGGAAAGAAGGACTTGTGTTCCAAATACCAAAAAATGGCGACCTCAGTGTGATAACTACAGGGGCATCACTCTTCCCTCAATACCAAGAAAAGTCTTCAACAGGGTATTGTTAAACAGAATGAAAGACTCCGAAGACGCCCAACTTCGAGACCAACAGGCTGGATTCCGTAAGGATTGATCGTGTACAGACCAAATCGCAACTATACGGATCATTGTGGAACAATCAATTGAATAGAAATCATCACTTTACATCAACGTCATTGACTACGAGAAAGCATTTTATAGCGTGGACAGAACAACACTATGGAGGCTTCTTTGACACTACGGCGTGCCTGAGAAGATAGTCAATATCATAAGGAGTTCCTATGATGGATTAAACTGCGAAATCTTGCATGGAGGACAACTCACCGACTCTATCGAGGTAAAGACCGGTGTTAGGCAAGGTTGCTTACTCTCACCCTTTCTCTCTCTTCTGGTGATCGACTAGATTATGAAGATGCCAACATCTGGGAGGAAGCATGGGATACAGTCAACAGCTATATCGTCTATAGTCCCTTTGTTTCTTAGTGCTATAGCCCATATTCCTTTAGTATTTTAGTATTATCGTCTATATTCCCTTGGTGACTTAGTGTTATAGCCCATACTCCTTTATTCTTTTAGTATTATCGTCTATAACCCTTGGGTTCTTAGTGTTATATCCCCTACTCCCTTTGTCTTTTTTTTTTATCCCCATACTCCTTTAGTCTTTTAGTAGTATTGTCTATAGTCCCTTGGTTTCTCAGTGTTATATCCCATACTCCTTTAGTCTTTTTGTATTATCGCTTATAGTCCCTTGGTTTCTTAGTTTTATAGCAATACTCCTAGTCTTTTAGTATTATCGTCTATAGCCCCTTTGTTTTTTTTTGTTTTTGCCCATAATTCTTTTGTCTTTTGGTTATAGCCCATACTCCTTTCTGTCTTTTGTATTATCGTCTATAGTCCCTTTGTTTTTTTGTGTTTAAGCCCATACTCCTTTTGTCTTTTAGTATTATCTTCTATAGTCCCTTGGTTTCTAGTGTTATAGCGCACACTCCTTTTTTCTTTTTGTATTATTGTCTATTGTCCCTTGGATTCTTAGGGTTATAGCCCATACTCCTTTAGCCTTTTAGTATTATCGTCTATAGTACGGGAGGGTTCTTAGTGTTATAGCCCATACCCCTTTAGTCTTTTTGTATTATCGTCTATAGTACGGTAGGTGGCTTTTTGTTATAGCCCATAATCCTTTTGTCTTTTTTTTTTATCGTCTATAGTCCCTTGGGTTCTTTGGTTATAGCCCATACTCCTTTAGTCTTTTGGTTATTGCCCATACTCCTTTAGTCTTTTGTATAGCCCATACACCTTTAGTCTTTTAGTATTATCGTCTATAGCCCCTTGGGTTCTTAGTGTTATAGCCCATAATCCTTTAGTCTTTTAGTTTTTTCGTCTATAGTCCCTTTGTTTTTTAGTGTTTCAGCCCATACTCCTTTTGTCTTTTTGTTTTATTGTCTATAGTCCCTTGGTTTCTTAGTGGTTATAGCCCATACTCCTTTAGTCTTTTGTATAGCCCATACTCCTTTTTTCTTTTAGTATATCGTCTATAGTCCCTTGGTTTCTTAGTGTTTATAGCCCATACTCCTTTAGTCTTTTGTTATTGCCCATACTCCTTTTTTTTTTTTATATCCCCTACTCCCTTTGTCTTTTTTTTTTATCTCCATACTCCTTTAGATCTTTTAGTATTATCGTCTATAGTACGGTGATGTTTCTTAGTGTTATATCCCCTACTCCCTTTGTCTTTTTTTTTTATCACCATACTCCATTTAGTCTTTTTTAATATCGTCTATAGTCCCTTTGTTTTTTAGTGTATTGTCGTCTATAGTCCCTTGGTTTCTTAGTGTTTTTGCCCATAATTCTTTTGTCTTTTCGTTATGGCCCATACTCCTTTAGGCTTTTAGTATTATCGTCTATAGTCCCTTGGTATTATCGTCTATAGTCCCTTGGTTTCCTTGGGTTATAGCCCATAGTTAGTATTATCGTCTATAGTCCCTTGGTTTCCTTGGGTTATAGCCCATACTTAGTATTATCGTCTAAAGTCCCTTGGGTTTTTAGTGTTATAGCCCATGCTCCGTTAGTCTTTTTGTATTATCGTCTATAGTCCCCTGGGTTTTTTGTGTTTTTGCCCATACTCCTTTTTTTTTTTTATATCCCCTACTCCCTTTGTCTTTTTTTTTTATCACCATACCTCCTTTAGTCTTTTTGTATTATTGTCTATAGTCCCTTGGGTTTTTTGTGTTTTAGCCCATACTCCTTTTCGTCTTTTAGTATTATCGTTTATAGTCCCTTTGTTTTTTTTTGTTTTTGCCCATAATTCTTTTGTCTTTTGGTTATAGCCCATACTCCGTTTAGTCTTTTAGTATTATCGTCTATAGTCCCTTGGTTTCTTAGTGTTATAGCCCATACGCCTTTAGTCTTTTAGTATTATCGTCTATAGCCCCTTGGTTTCTTAGTGTTATAGCCCATAATCCTTTAGTCTTTTAGTATTATCGTCTATAGCCCCTTGGTTTCTTAGTGTTATAGCCCATTCTCCCTTAGTCTTTTAGTAATATCGTCTATAGTCCCTTGGGTTTTTTGTGTTTTAGCCCATACTCCCTTTTTAGTCTTTTAGTATTATCGTCTAGTGCCCCTTTGTTTCTTTGGGTTTTAGCCCAAACTCCTTTAGTCTTTTAGTATTACAGTCTATAGTCCCTTTGTTTCTTTGTGTTATAGCCCATACTCCTTTTTGTCTTTTTGTTTTATCGTCTATATTCCCTTGGTTTCTTAGTGGTTATAGCCCATACTCCTTTAGTCTTTTGTTTAGCCCATACTCCATTTAGTCTTTTAGTATTAACGTCTATAGTCCCTTTGTTTCTTTGTGTTATTGCCCATACTCCTTTTTTTTTTTTTGTTTAGCCCCTACCCCCTTTGTCTTTTTGTTTTTTTTTCTCCTGTCTCGCTGGGGTTTTTGGGTTTTTGCTCAGC
>NC_031500.1:3098309-3116988 GCF_000237925.1 Schistosoma mansoni
GAAACAACCGGACATTAAAGGAATGGTTAGCATCTAAAGGAGGGAATTGGGAGAAAGAGTTACCACTAATTTTGCTGGCGCATCGTGCCTCCATCCAAGGAACAACCAAGAAATCACCTTTCCTACTTATGTATGGTAGACAGCCACGACTTCCAATGCATAGTAAAACGTGGCCACAGCAGCAGAAGTGGACAGCAACAAGATTAAGGAAAGAGAGGACGGAGGCAATAAAGAACGTGAAAAAGAAACAAATATCAGACATTAAGAAGGCGGAACAGCAGAGAAGAGCGTGGAAGCCTTTTAGAGTGGGGGACCTGGTAAAGTGTAGAGAACGGAGAGCTAACACTGAAGGAGGACCAGGGTCAGGAAAGCTGATCCCGAAATGGGAGGGACCGTACATTATCACGGAGAGACGCGGCCCAGTTTACACGATCCGGAGAGAAGACAAGCAGAAGCGTGTAAATGCCAGTCAACTACAGAGATGGTTTCAAGAACATCATGAGCACGAGTCACGAACAGCACCAAAGGAGACAATGGTACGCCGATCAGAAAGATTGCGAGAACAGCTTATTAAAAGGGGGGACGAGTGTGGTGTGAGCTACTGATATCAACATAAGTAGTATATATGGTGAGTAAGGAATAGAATATCTGACAGCAGAAGATTGAGAAGATCAAGAAGAGAAGAACAGAAATAAAAAGCAATTTGTGTGAAAATCCAGGAACAATGAAGCCTGAGGCAATTGAAGAACATTTTGCAAATAGTGTATCATAGCATGGTTTTTGTATTTTACCAAGTAACGTTGTAATTTGTGCTAAATACATAGTTGGTTGTCCTCACCTGTGTTCTCATTCACAACAATAGTACTATTAATGGTAATAATAAAGGGGAAACAAACAAAAATTGTTCAGTGTTGTTGTAAACATCTGATTTTACTTCACAATTCATATTGTTTGTCTAAATGTAGTCCACTAGAAAAACAACAACAACATTAAGTTAAGTAGGCTTTTAATAGAAGCTTGTGTTTTCATAGTTGAAATCATAAGTCAATTGAAGCTAGACCACCATGGAAAACCTAGAAGCACTGGGCGGCCGTTTCGTTCTACTGTGGGATTCCTCATCAGTGTGTTGATACTCTTCCTGATTTGAACAATGAAATTTGAAGCTACCTCGAAAAATATTTAATCGAAGATATTAGTTTTGATTCAATATGCTGAAAAGACTAATTCCATTTTTTATTTGATTGACATCGTGAATCGATTAATATTAGACCGTCATGGAAAACCTGGAATCACTGAACTGCCGTTTCATCGTAGTATAAGACTCCTCAGAAGTTCGCATTCACGATCGCGGACGTTCACTAATGACTAGCTTCGTGAGGGGATGCTCGGGATTCTAGTGAGAAGTCATGACCAGTGGAGTCCAATCCGTGTCGGGTTCTCGTTGTTCTTCTTCACAAAACATCGAAGCACATTTCCATGTGTCGTTTGAAAGCGTATATTGTGTTCATTTTTCGGACACAATTACTTACTGACAGTGCTATTCCAAATAGCTGGATATGCATGTCTCCGTGTTTATTATGATCAAATTGAATGTATAGTACAATTGATCATACATTGCCTATTTGCATACAAAAGCTTACTGTCATTTAAACAATTAACTTTGTGAGCAATGATGGATGGTGGTTAGCAGTGGAATCCAGTTTGACGCGCGTTTCGTCCTATTTGAGAATCGTCAGCTACATATGCCTGCATCTCAGAGTTGATGTTCAGTCTGAGACTCGAACCCAGTACCGTTCACTTCAAACGCCATCGCGTTATCCACCTAGCTGCAAGTAAACAACACCAAATGAAATTATTTTTGTGGTTAGTGAAAGTCAAAAACCAATATACAACTGACTATTCATTCACATCAAATGGCCTACTTAAGTACGAAATAAAATGATGGATGCAAACTGATGTAGCTCAAAACAGCTTGTTGAACTTGTTTACTTTCTCAATGTTTACAACCATTCTATATTTTCTGCATTCTTATACTACTCGCCAATATTCAGTAGCCAGTCTCGATCCACACCTTTTCAGCACGTGGCATGTAATATATATTCCATAGTTGAAATCATGAGTCAATTGAAGCCAGACCACCATGGAAAACCGGGAAGCACTGGATGGCCGCTCCATCCTATCCTAAGACTCTTCAGCAGTGCGGATCCACGATTCTGTCTCGCGAGATTCGAACCCACGACCCATCAGTCTCGCGCCGGAGTGATAATGTATTTTTAAAATTTACATAAAAAATCGTGATATTCAACTTATTTGTTACTGTAATTACATCTACGGAATGTTTATGATGGTCATGTTTAATTTTAGTGTGCCCTTCGGGGCTTTAATTTATTATATTAGTATCCACTCTTCTGTTTGTCCATCGCATTTTCAATAATTATCTTATTTCGCAGTTTCACACAGTTCTTAGCTGCTACATAACTTATTGAGTGTTGTTGTACATAAATTAAATGTATAAATTTTAAGAAGTATGATTCCTTGGTTGTATACGGAGAACATAGATACCTCATGGATTGATGTTTGTTATTCACTCCTTATGAATTCCTGATTTGAAAAATGCAGGTTCTATGCGTTCAATCGTTTCATGGAATGAGACAGCTAGATAAGATTTTGAGACGACGGCTTCGCAAACTATTCCTCGACTTTACAAGAGAAGTTGACGCATCACACTCACTCCTCATACCGAAGGTCGCAGAGATGGGTTTCGCAGACCCATACCTAACCTGTATTCAAGATGATCTGAATAACAGCATATTTCGCACCTCATTACTTAAAGTCCTTGAGAACAAGAGGATCGCGGCATCACGATTCCCTCAAGG
This sequence comes from Schistosoma mansoni, assembly GCF_000237925.1. NCBI lineage: Eukaryota > Metazoa > Platyhelminthes > Trematoda > Strigeidida > Schistosomatidae > Schistosoma > Schistosoma mansoni. Next base: position 3,101,186 of record NC_031500.1, read on the forward strand.
AACCATTCTAGGACCATTTCTTTTCCTGATTTCCGTTAGTTATCTTGTGGTGTTTGTACGAGCTAATGATTCCTTTGTACTTGGTGACTGCCTCATTTCCAATTCCAAATACAATACGTTCGTTCATGTTCATCTAATACTTCTTAGTTAAATTGCGTTATTTCTGGGATTCATAGTTTGTACTGTAATTCAAATACTTCAAATCATTCCATTGACGTCGCGATGGAGCCTGTGATGGAGCGATCGGACATACATTCAGATTTCGCTGCTTTCGAGGATCACATGGAAACGTTCAAAATCTGAGCAGCGGCCAAGGAAAATGTTGAGGATGTTAATATAGTGGCTCTACCACTAATATTCACCGGAAAAGAAGCACATGCCTTAATAAAGACTCTGGCATTTCTAGACAAGCCTATCTCAATTCCTTATGCAACTCTCAAACAACTATTACTACACTAAGTAAAGTGTAGAAATTTCGAATGCAGTGAAGGAGGAAAGTTTCACCAAATGATTCATCCGGACAACAGCAATTCCACTACTTTACTACGTCGTCCCAATCCAATGCGTAATCAGAGTTATTCAAATGGCGATTCATTGAGGAGTTGCAATGCAGCTCACGAATACAGACACAAGTTTGATCAATGTTTGTCCTGTGGTAAGTTCCATCCATTTAATTCATGTGTATTTCGTAATTCTAAACGCTTTAAATGTGGTAAGATTGGACACATTCAGTCAGTTTGTAATATCGCCGATCATTTCTCTACAACGCATACTAAATTTTTTAATTCTGATCGCAATAAGTTGAGTATTTCTAATGATCATTTATCTTTATCCAAGACTGCAAAAAGCGGTACAACGTCACACAGCTGTCCAGAGTTGATTGAAATCCCAAATCAGAAGGATCGAATCCCGATGTCATATTAAATGTTATTTGTCCTCATAATGGATTTATCTCAAGTGATATTCTTAAATGAATGTGATAAATACGTTCCAAATGAGTCGAATCGTAGTTTCATTTCTGATGTTATTGTATCAGATGTTGGATATTCTCCAAACCAATGTGTGTCGAGTAGAATCCCTAGTCAGTGGTATGATGAATCAGAGGGAATAGCAAGTCTTTCAGAAGCACTCAGAGAACCAGCTTGAACAGTCAGGAAATCCTAATTGAGTCCAAGATTATCTGAATAAGTATGAGGCAGATGCATATCTTCCATTTGATTGTCTTACGGGTGAATCAAGCTTAGATGAATCACATGTGTTAATTACACATATCAATGCATATTAATCTGTGTATTCTAACAAGGGGAATATGTATCATAACTACTATGCAAATCAAAGTCACATGATGGAATGTTTGAAATTATGTGTCAGTGTGTATCACCAAATACTCACATATAATAATCTAATTGTGAAATATGAGATGAGACAAATTGGGAACATCAAATTGGTCATAAAGTTTCAACGCAAGGACTCTGCATAATTTTGTGATGGAGGATAGTGTTGGATAGTCTATTATTCAAATTCCACATATCACTGGTTTCAGTACAAAGCCGAAACGGTGATTCTGTACAATGACAGGACCCACATGAGTCTTTTCCGATTCCGGCTGTTAATTTTAACTGAAATGAGTATGTAGGGCCAGTGAAATTTCACTGATTTCTAGTCAAATCATCCGTCAGTTAGGTCACTGAATATCGAACAGATCATCGATCCCTGTCAAGGTCAAAGACAACTTACTCGCGTCAGTTAATCGTACGCCATGGACTGGCGTCCATACTACTTATGTCGACAGATATAAGTAACATGCATCACCCCATTTTCAAACTAGTAATGGTGTTTGTTTATTATTCTTTGGAAACTTGAAAGGGATTTTCTTAAGAAGTCAATGTAGAAATAAGATCTTCTACAATTGAAGAACATATGCAACTCAAAACAACCGTCTGTCAATCAATATCAAAGTCACAATCTTCATTACGAACGTCGAGACAGTTCTACTGTACGGAGTGGAAACGTGGAGAACTACTACATCCATTGTCAAGAAGGTAAAAGTATTTATAAACAGTTTTCTACGCAAAATACCCAACATTCCCTGACCGGATATCATCAGCAACAGCGTTTTATGGGAGAGGACAAACCAGCTTCCATCTGAAGAGGAAATTAGAAAAAGACCTTGGAAATGGATAGGACATACATTGAGGAAATCACCAAACTCATCACAAAGCAATCCCTAACACGTAATCCGGAATGAAAGAGGAAAAGAGGAAGGCCAAGGAACACATTACGCTGGAAAATAGAAGCAGATATGAAAAGGATGAATGTTAACTGGAAAGAACTGGAAAGAATTGTCCAGGTCAGGGTTGGATGGAGAATGTTGGTGGGTGGCTTATGCTACTCCACGAGGGGTAACAAGTGTTAGTAAGAAATACGATCTAATGACTTGTCTTGAGAAACGACAAGAAAAATAGGGATTTTTGTATGTTTTTTCCTGAATAATGTCGTTTGTCTGTACAGATCATCAAAAGTTATTCTGGTGTACACTACAATAAGCTTTAGAAGATAAACAGATCACATTATTGTTCAGTAATTAGTTTATTTATCTACACCAGAAGTCACGATATGAGATCAGTAAAAAATTAATATCTCCCAACACAAAAGCTAACTCTTCGTGCTATTCCAGGTAACAATAACCTGGTATGATGAAAACACACATTACCAACTGACCGAATTCGTTTAAACTTGGTTTTGTTGTAATGAACGAGAACACAATTGGGGACAACCGAATGAAATTGAATATAAAATTATAGAACGTCTTTGAAAAATTTGAAAACCATATAGTAAATACTTCACTTGCAAACTATCAGTCAATCAATTATCCCACATTTCATTGTTCTTTCGTTTCCATATCAATCTCTCTCCGTTCTCTTTCTCATTCTCTTCGATCTTTTTAATCTTCTACCACCACACAATTCAATCTCTATGGTGATACATACTACTTATATCCGTTCATATCAGTAGTATGCTTCAACTATTATTAACTAACAATATCTGATATGATTTAATGACCAACATGTTATATTATTGTTTCTTTCTCAAAGAAGAGGCACCTAGAACAAGTGAGTTTCATTATTTTTTGTGTAACTTTGTCTTCCAACAGACGAGTTACAGCTTATCATTGTATCATGTTGTATCATTTAAAGTAGTCCATCTTCCTTCATTATGATAAGCAAGATATGTTGAATACTGTAATTCTACATTCAATACTACTGACGACAAAGACTATTCATTTTCGTTTATGAATTTAACATAAAGTTTGAGAATTTAATTGAGAGAACTTTGATATGTTGCCAGTTTTGATACCTTCAATAACCATCTCTTTTACAATTTATCATAGTTGAAAGTGTGAGTCAATTGAAGCTAGACCACCAGGGAAAACGTGGAAGCACTGGACGGCCGTTTCGTTCTATTGCGGGACTCCTTAGCAATGTGTATTCACGACCTCGCCTCGCGAGACTCGAACCCAGGATCTACCATTCTCGCGCCAGAGCACTTAACCGACAGACTACTGAGCCGGTAATTAATTAACCTTTTCTCAAACTATAAATCTATTGTTTTTATGTTCGTCAGATACAACGACACCGAGTAAGTGTTATTTTGTTCCTATTCGTTGTTGGCAATCTTTTAGTGTGAGACAACCAAAACGACAATGTTACCGTTGATGTTGTATTCTATGAAATATCTATGTGATATACAGGTTAGAATGAAAAGAATGGTGAACCTCAACAATGAACCATTTCAAAGAATCAGTTACTTGAAAAACTGATGTCAATAATAATGCTGAGATAATCAGTCAGTCACATGAAACATACCTACCTTTTAGCATAAACTCTCATTACATCACCGTGCTACGCTATATCATCATGAAATGATTAAATTATTGTGATAAATTTATGTGATTAACATTCGTGGAGGACCTTGGGTCACACACTAGCATCCTAGATCCAACTCTGTCCTCAGCAATCCATTAAAGTTGTTTCCAGTTCTTATTCTTCCTACTCATATCTACTTCCAATTCTCGACACAATGTGTTCTTTGATCTTCCTCTTTTTCTTTTCCCTTCAGGATTCCATGTAACCACTTGCATCGTGATGAAGTTTGATGATTTTCGTAACATGCATCCTATCTGCGTCCGATGTCTTCTCCTAATTTCCTCCTCAGCTAGAAACTGACTTGTCCTCTCCCAATCAAATATAATTTTGCTTTAATAAGTATGGGATCAACAAATTTAAGGGTTTCTATCAATCAAATCTCATTTAATCACTAATACATAAAGTTCTACATAATTTTGACAATATTTTTTGAATGTTTTTCTTTCGATTCTCCGTTGAATTATTTGGAATCAGAACCGAATAGTGAGTATAATAACTCAGTTTCTTGATTAGTTTAAATGAAATTGTAACTGATATGTAAACATCATCTTTCTGTAGGTAGCAATTTATTTCTATGATTCATCTGAGTTCGATGTAAACATATATTATTCACTTACTTACTTACTTACCACTTGTTACCCTTGGTAGTGGAGCATAGGCCACCCATAAGCCACGATTCTCTATCGATGTAAACTTATATACAAGTAGAAAACTTACTTGAATCAAGCAAAATATAATATGTCAATAAATTTATGCTTTAAAACGGAAGATAGCCTTTAGAAATAAGGTTAACATATCAGAGAAGATGGATAGTGGCTAGCAGTGGAATCGGGAACGCGCGTTTCGTCCTATCTGGGATTCGTCAGCTGGATGTCCCTGCATCTCAGAGTTGATGTTCACTCTAGGACTCAAACCCAGTACCTTTTCGCTTCAAACGCTATCGCGTTATCCACTCAGCACAGTATGCACACATGCCAATAAGTGACTGATCAGTTGCAGTTCTAAGTATCAGTAGGAAGATTCAAACAAACAAGTGAATTGAAGGTTAACATATGTTTATATATTCTTCAATCATAGAAACCATCGAAATTTCAGAGAAAATCATTTAGTGTACTACTGATAATCCTTATAGAATATTCTTAGTAAGTAAGTAAGTAAGTAAGTAAGGAAGGAAGGAAGGAAGAGAGGAAGTCGGTAAGTAGATCAATGTATTCGTACTATGAAACTAATTGATTTCATTATTTACAATATAACTCTCTAAAATAACTGCAAAACCGACATGTGGTGAGTTCCTTGTTATAATCAAAACAAATGTTTCACTTTTGCTTACGCCTGTCACCCCCAATGGAACATAGTCCGCCGACCAGTATTAATGAATGTAGAGAATAACACATACAATACCCTCAATTGCTTAATGAAAGATTAAAACTGTTTAAATCTATAAAATCCATTTAAAAGTCACTCAATAGTACAATAGATTTACGACAAAATTCTTTAAGTCGAATATAAGTTACCTATTAGTAGGATAAACCAAACAGTAGTCTTGGGGTCTAATTATCGAACCATAAAAACGGTTAAAGTGTGATTGTATGTTATGTTTAGTTTCTAATATTTTCATATCTGAATCATTTTGTGAACAGTAATCATGTCTTAAGATGAGACTATCAAGGAGTGCCTACCGAAGCCACGTGATTCAGATCATTTGGTCGCCATAAAATCCACTGGATCATTTTGAGTTGATACAATTTCAACCTTAGTCACTTTTTTATGAAGATACAATCAGTATTCTAGTTTGACAACTATTAACCAGTAACACCTATATTCGAATCGTCCCCCACTTGGTTAAAATCAGTAGTCAGATGCGAAGAGGTAGGAAAGATATATTTGATGCGTTATCAATATATCGAGAAGCGGTTGCTCTAATCTGGCTAGTGAACGTAGGAGCTGTTTCCCACGCTGAGTCGTAACGTGATCTGGTGCGGATGCATGACCGAACGACTTCAGCTGAACAAGTCCACTTAAAACAATGTGGTCAGCATCCAATGTCGAACTCTTAAAAAGCTATTGATTATGGGGAATTATTTACAGCTACATTGATACCATATGATGGTCATATTTTGCTACTAATGATGATGGGTATTTCACTTCACGACCTATCCGAACTTTACTAGTCACAAATTCTTACCATAACTTCAACACTATATTCAACCACGTCAGTGATTCGTTAAGAAATATAATCCAACTCAAAGGATACCATGAGATCGGGTCGGCTGAACGGTCATCCGGAAGTACCACCGAGGGTCCTTTACTAGAATGAAATAAAGATCTTATGTTCCTTGCTATTCACCAGCACCTCATCTGAGATCAATCTTCAACTCTTACAAATAATAATCATTTTACACAATTCAAACAATCTAATCAAAAATTTGTTGACCTACCATGAAATGAAACAATGAATTTTCTGTTTGATTCTCATCTTCAGGTGCTACGATGACAGGAGCATATTACACCGTAATAGGTTCTGTTCTGATTGCAACTGCAGTATGCCGGTATTCAATATAATAACAATGATATGTTTAACTGAGAAGACGAGTAACCATTTGAAAACAGTATTCTTTAGGATCTTTTCTTTTCATTTATAATTAACGAAATATGTTTTGATTTGATAATAATAATAAATTTTTAAATTAAATCTTATTTAGTTTCATAATCATTATCGATCATCTTACATTTCCATACAACCTTGAATCGTATGATAACATTTAACATCAAAAGACTGTGTGTTCGTTTCACATCGAGCTCAGCGGTCGCCCCCGAATGACCTCGTACAGCCGAGAGTTCAGACAGTCAGCTTCTCCTCTCGAACTCCTCACACATGTACACGTGCATACAACCACTGACAGGGAAGTACTTCTAACTGCCTTTTTCTGACGGGTTTGTTGTTTGCGAGATCGAGAGGACGAGAAGCGAACGTCCAGTGCTTCAACAGGGTTGATCGATACAGAGTAACCATCTAGGGGATTCAAAAAAACCTAATTGCAAACCAATGGTGCAAATGGTCTCCAGGATCCTGATGGAAAAAGTGGCATATGAACCTATTGTTGATCCGCGTCTAACATTGGGCGACATCTGCTAAAGTTACTGCACTGCCTTGTTGACCGAACCTTTAGGTCAGTGGCTCGCAGTGTGATCCAATTTACATAATAGAATATCGTTCGACATTAATCCATTTTGTTAATTGCCTACAAACTACCATTAAACGTTGCTAGCGATGTTAGATCTCCGGAAATCACTTGGAAAAGGTCTTAGTTTTGTAATTTTATCCCGAAAATTTGAATGTTATGTTTTCGCTCCAAGATATGCTTAGTTGACCTACAGTTAACATCTCCCATTCGGGAATTCTTGACTGTCATTTAGCGACAGGGATAGGAAACATGGATCCTTCTAAACTTGAATTATTACTTGAGCAGCAGCTGTAACTTATCCAGATGTTAACAGATATCAAGATTTCGCCTTCCAAACAGCCTAGCATATTTGATGCAACCACAGCACCATTAGTAGACGGCATAGCAAATAGCATTGCTGATTTTCTATATGATCCTGATGCCAACGTTAATTTTGACATGTGGTTCCGGAGTTATGAAGATCTCGTATTTTCTGGATGCTTGTAGAATACATTCTTTACGCCTCATCAAGACTTCTTGATCTAGTTAGCATGGCCGGGAACAACGGATTAGAATAACTTATTGTGTTACTGTGTCATTGACCTTCGTTCCGTTTACTGAGTAGAGTGAACTTGTTGTTTGTACTAAGCATTTATAAAAGGTAAAGGGATTTTAATTGATTGAAATATTGAACCATTTGATTACTTCTATGAATTGCATTAGACATTTACCATAAAACATTATTGGAAGTGATTTTCTTTACACCGTCACATTCTTGTAACTAATTGTCAATGTTCACTTAGCATTGTTTACTTGAATCTTCGCATTCATGTTCAGAACTGTAATTGATCAATCTCTTGTTGTCATATCTGCATACTGTTCAGATTGCCTCGATATTACCTTAATCCACGAGCATTCTAGACAAAGATAGATAGTGGTTAGCAGTGGAATCCAGTTTGACTCGTGTTTCGTAACATTTGGGACACGTCAAGTGGATGAACTGGTATCTCGGAGTTGATGTTCACTCTAGGACTCGAAATAAAATCAAACTTCACTCCATTGCAAAAGCAAGTGGCCATCACCACTCAGTAGTTAAATGGATTACCCGATTCTGTTTGAAACGAACGCTACTGGATTTGAGTCTCAGGGTGAACACCAACTCTGAGTTGCTTGTACATCCAGCTCGAGAGTCTCGAACAGGACGAAATACGCATCAAACCGGATTCCACTGCTAACCACTATCCATCTTTGCTTAGAAAGTGTCAATGTTTTACAATCAAAATCAATCATCAACACCATGGAAAGTCAATTAACACATTTTATTTATGAATTCAGCAATGTAAATTGAAAGTTTGTCCATAAGCTAAATCTAAAACGTGAACAAGTGAAGTTTGTAAACATATTTCTTTGTTAAAATCATTGTTATGTATTACCATTATTATTATTATTATTATTAGTAGTAGTAGTAGGTAGTAGTAGTATTAGCAGAAGTATTAGTAGTAGTAGTAGTAGTAGTAATAGTAGGTAGTAGTAGTACCAGTAGTAGTAGTAGTGTTAGTAGTAGGTGCAAGTTCTGTCGTTAAATTGTAAAGATAATTTACATTGTTTTAACTTAACACACATGATGACCACGCGTAATTTTGTCAAGCGCAAGTAATAATGATGGTGGTAGTAATCATGATGCTAATAATGATAGTATTAGTAACTATAATAGTAATACTAATAGTACTATTAATGGTAATAATAAAGGGGAAACAAACAAAAATTGTTCAGTGTTGTTGTAAACATCTGATTTTACTTCACAATTCACATTGTTTGTCTAGATGTAGTCCATTAAGAAAACAACAACAATTTAAGTAGGCTTTTAATAGAAGCTGGTGTGTTGATACACTTCATGATTTGAACGATGAAATTTGAAGCTACCTTGAAAAATATTCAATCTAAGATATTAGTTTTGATTCAGTGTTCTGAAAAGATTAATTTCATCTTTTCTTTGATTGACATCATGAGTTGATTAATGTTAGACCATCATGGAAAACCTGGAATCACTGAACTACCGTTCCATCCTAGTATAGGACTCCTCAGAATCGATCATTCACGATCCCAGACGTTCACTAGTGACTAGCTTCGTGAGGGAATGCTCGGGATTCTAGTGAGAAGCCATGACTAGTGGAGTCCAATCCGTGTCGGGTAGAGAGAGTAATCTACCTGTTTCATTGAATGGATGGTTCGGTGGAAGTGAGACACTAACACCGTCGGCTTCTGATTTAGTGGTCTAGAGGAATAGCATGTGACATTCCGTATATACCGTAGTTCTAGTTGTCCTTTACCACTAAACACTCATGCACATTTTGATGTGTCGTTTGAAAGCATATATTGTGTTATTTTGTGTACGTAATTACTTAATGACAATGCTATTTCAAATGTCTGGATATACACGTCTCTGTGTTTATTATGATCGAATTTAATTTATAGTACAACTGATCATACATTGCCTATTTGCATACACAAGCTTACTGTCATTTAAACAATTAACTTTGTGAGCAATGATGGATGGTCGTTAGCAGTGGAATCCAGTTTGACGCGCGTTTCGTCCTATTTGAGAATCGTCAGCTACATATGCCTGCATCTCAGAGTTGATGTTCAGTCTGAGACTCGAACCCAGTACCGTTCGCTTCAATTGCCATCGCGTTATCCACCTAGCTGCAAGTAAACAACACCATGTGAAAATATCTTTGTGGTTAGTGAAAGTCAAAGATCAATATACAACTGACTATTTATTCACATCAAATGGTTTTCCCTAAGGGGAAATAAAATGATTGATGTACATTGATGTACCTCAAAAGAGTTTTTTGAAACTGTTTACTTTCTCAATGTTTACAACAATTCTGTATTTTCTGCATTCTTATACTGCTCACTTATATTCAGTAGCCAGCCTCGAAATTAACAACTTTTCAGCACGGGGCATGTAAAATGTATTCGTTGTGTAATATTTTTGAGATTTACATAAATTCGTGACATTCAAATTATTTACTACTGTAATTACATCTTATGGATATTTTTAATGGTCATATCTAATTTCAGTGTGCTCTTCGAGCCTTGAATTTATTATATTAGTATCCACTCTTCTGTTTGTCCGTCGCATTTTCAATAGTTATCTAATTTCGCAGTTTCCACACAGTTCTTAGCTGCTACATAACTTATTGAGTGTTGTTGTACACAAAGTAGATATATACCTTTCCGGACGCATGATTCCTTCAGTGTACACGTGGACCGTAGATACCCCATGGACTGACGTTTGTTATGTATTCCTTATGAATTCCTAATGGTAGTACGGTATTTGCAGAAAATATAGTCCTTAGGCATCCAGATTTCCGTGTCACTGATACATATGATTGGAAGCTTAGATAAAATTCTAAGCAGATGTTTGTTCCAAACACACCATGCAGTCAAAAGCCAGTTGAAGAAGTTATAACAAATTTCGGAAGTATATATTGCTCACAGATCTTCTGAAGCGTCCTTTCAAAACTTCACAAATAATGGAACCAGGCTACTTCAGTCAGTTTTCGGAGCAAGATACAAGAAAGATTCGGCCTACTACAGATCATATGCCTTACACCCAATATTCCCGAAGGTAGCGGAAAGACTAATTAACGACCAACTGAGGGAGCATATGGAAGTAGGTAATGTCCCTCAAGAAGCCTAACACATATTTGAAAACTGAAGATCCTGTGTGATCAATCATTTCATGGCATGGGACAGCTAGATAACATGCTGATAGAGCCTGTGATTGAACGGTCGGACATACATTCAGATTTCGCTGCTTTTGAGGATCACATGGAGACATTCAAAATCTGAGCTGTGGCCGAGGAAAATGTTGAGGATGTTACAATTGTAGCTGATTTACTCACATTCATTGGAAGAGAAGCACACGGCTTAATAAAGACTCTGGCATTTCCACTCAAGCCGATCTCAACCCCTCATGCAACTCTCAAACAACCATTTTTACACTAGGTAAATTGTACAAATTTCTAATGCAGTGAAGGAGGAAAGTTTCACCAAATGATTCGTCGGGACATCAGCAATTTCACCACTTTACTACGTCATCCCAATCCAATGTGTAATCAGAGTTATTCAAATGGCGATTCATTGAGGAGTTGCGATGGAGGTCACGAATATGAGGACACGTTTGGACAATGTTTGTCCTGTGGTAAGTTCCATCCACTTAATTCATGTGTATTTCGTAATTCTAAACGCTTTAAATGTGGTGAGATTGGACACATTCAGTCAGTTTGTAATATCGCCGATCATTTCTCTACAACGCATACTAAATTTTTTAATTCTGATCGCAATAAGTTGAGTATTTCCATTGATCTTTTATCCTTATCCACGATTTCAAAAAGCACTATAGAGTCACACAGCAGTGCAGAGTTAAATGAAATGGCGAATCATTGTGAGACAAAAGTTCCTAGTCAACTAACTTCTTATCGGATTTCTCATGTTATTGTACCAGATATACTTTGTCCTAACGATTCACATATTTCTAATGAAATTCGTTATAAATCTGAGGAAAGTATTTTGAGAAAATTAAATCGTGACCGAAAATCTGATGCATTTTGGAAAGACGCAAACTTTTCCAATGATCAGTTATTCAATAATGGAATTCTTAATGAATTTAAGGAAAATATTTCAGAAGGATCGAATCCTGATGTCACATCAAATGTCATTTGTCTTTATAATTGGTTTATCAAAATTGATATTCTTATTGAATGTGATAAATATGTTCCAAATGAGTCGAATCGTAGTTTCATTTCTGATGTTATTGTATCAGATGTTGGATATTCTCCAAACCAATGTGTGTCGAGTAGAATCCCTAGTCAGTGATATGATGAATCAGAGGGAATAACAAGTCTTGACGAAGCAGTCAGGGAACCTATTTGAACAGTCAGGAAATCCTAATTGAGTCCAAGATTATCTGAATGAGTATGAGGCAGATGCATATCTTCCATTTGATTGTCTTACGGGTGAATCAAGCTTAGATGAATCACATGTGTTAATTACACATATCAATGCATATTTTTCTGCGTATTCCAATATGAATAACAAAAAGAATATGTATAATAACTTCTATGCAAATCAAAGTCACATGATGGAATGTTTGAAATTATGTGTCAGCGTGTATCACCAAATACTCATACATGATAATCAGATTGTGTGATATGAGAAGATAATGCAAATCGGAAACCTCAAATTAGTCATAACATTTCAACGCGAGGACCCTGCATCATTTCGTAGGGGAGAATAGTTTTAGATAGTCTTGTAGTGACCTACTTTTTTGACGAGAACGCGATTAGTATAATGGAAAAATTAATCGCGACTCGACGCCATCTAAGGTCTATTATTCAAATTTCAGATATGACGGGTTCCAGTACACAGCCAAAATGATGATTGTGTACAACTACAGGACCCACATGAGTCTGTTCCAATTCCGGCTTTTGATTTTAACAGTAATGATTATGCAGGGCCAATGAAATTTCATTGATTTCTAGCCAAATCATCCGGCAGTTGGATCACTGAATATTGAACAGATCATCGATCCCTGTGAAGGTCAAGGACAACTTACTCGTATCAGTTAATCGTACGCCATGGACTGACCCATGCGGTGATGGTCACACTCTCGCTTGCACGATTTTTAACTAGTATATTTTTTGTAATTACGTCCTTTGTGTTATACTGTCTTAAAAATGCAGCAATAACACTTTGATATGACAAATTGGTAAACCATGTTAGGTGCTGACCGCGAGTTGTGACTTCGGAGTTAGCTATTGATCACATCATTCCCGTCTAACTAGAGTAGGCCCCCAGTCATTTCACATTGGTCATCTACGTTGGCGATCTGCAAGTATATCCCAGAAAATACAGAGCCTACATTCAATACACTGTCGGACGGACGCAAGATGAACTTAAGGAGGAGACTTATAACCGATTACAGACACAAACTGTGGCGGATGTGGTGTTTGTATGAACTAATGATTCCTTTGTACTTGATGACTGCTTGATTTCCGACTCCAAATACAATACGTTCGTTCGTGCTAATCTTAGACCAAGGTGAAACAGGTTGGTCTCTCAGTTTTGTTCAAAGACAGCTAGATACAACCACACGAAAGTTGTTTAGGACACAATTAAAACCATACTCAATACCTCATTCAGAAGTCCATATTTTTTCATCTCCCTTCTTCAAAAGTGGCATTAATTGCAGTGACAGTAAACCAAGTGGATGATGGGCCTAAGAATTAAATTTTACGGAGACAGACTCCAACACCTTAATTTGTTTATCCTGTGGATTAGGTGTAGGAGAATAAAAAGTAATCTGATAGTGGCACTCAACATACTAAGTACTCCAAAGCACCTGAAAACTAATATTCAGCCAGGAATTCATCATCGCTTTCTCTGGGTGACCCATGTAAAATTGTACAACAAAAAGCCAGATCACCCCCACTACTTCTCACCAATAACTGTACGCGTATTGAATGCTCTCCCAGAGGAATTGACCGCAGTCCCATCAGAGAATAGTTTCATTTAGAGACTTTATAAAAACCTACTCAAATAGGAATCACCATACCTTATTTGAGCTATATGCACATGATTGATGTCTCATAACTATGATTATCCCAATTAATTACCTTTTTCTTATCTCACTTCGTATCATTTTCGTCCCGCCTTTATTCCTACCTCTCTACCTTCTCGCATTCCATGCATCTCTAGTTAAACAATTCGTTCATTTATTCATTTCTTGGAACAATCAATTTCTAGCCCTCGAATTCTCTCTTTATTTTTCAAACAGCCACCAACCCGTCTCCTGACTAGTAACATGATAACTGTTGGTTCTAGAAGCCCTCCTGCTATGAAGCGAACTCACTTTCTCAGACAACAGGTTACATATCCTCAATGAAACAACGGAAAGCAAATGGGTTTGTATAAGCTTGACACAAAGATATTGGATATTGAGATAAGAACAATGTATGCTGGTGATTGGCGGATATTTGATAGTTGATCTCCACAGCTGTTTCAATGGATAAGATAAAACGGTGGTTTTCACGAGATGATGATGAACAAGGAATATTAACAGACGTATGCATGAAGAGAGTTTTACAACTTCTTAGGTCGAAAATGGTTGTTCTCTGAGCTGGAGTACACGTATAAAAGCCTTTATAATATGTTTAGTAGTTGGTATCGTGATGTCACTAATGGTAAACACAGTTCATTTTTGCTTACGATCTAGGGATCCTTATGTTTGTGGTTACCTGGGGCAGGTATCACACTCTTTGCATTGTTTTATACGTTTGGTAATATATGTTCTCTGGGAAGGTAATCAGTATTATGTATGCTTGAAGTCCTACTAGCACGATTTTTCTTATGGGACCTGTAAATCAGTTAAAGCGTATGTTTCAGGAGACAAGAGTTTTTGCAGCAGTAATCATGCTGGTAAAATCACTTTCTTACTATTTATTTACGTACAAATAATGTAATTTAGGTATGTTTGGTTCTCACAATCGTTTTCGCAGTAATGGTAAATATTTTTTTGTAATAATGTCCAACATCTATAGGGACTTCGTCTCCTCTGCCTAATATTTTGCATTCTCCAGTCTTTGGCGTTGACATGGTATTCACTCTCGTACATCCCATATGCTAGGTAATTCCATTAGTTGTTTGTCCAATATTTCCATCATGTTTTTCATTATAATACTGTGTTGAACTTGATATAATCCCAAATAATTGATGTCTTATTTAGGTCGGTTTTTCGATTTCTTCATCCATCTGTCCTTTGTGATTGGATTTGCAATCTAATACTTTTGTTAGAATAGTTAATCTCCAGTATCTTTCTCACGAGCTTGGATAAACCGACTGATTTCGTTGTGCTTTCTTCTTGTTACATAATTGCTTTAAATTTCATTTTCGTTGTGTGGCGCATGTATATTATGGTGGCCCTATATACCAATATCTGTTTAAATAAATTGTACTAAAAATATAAGCAAGGTGTTTTGGTAACTCACTACTAATCTGTTAAAGCAGTTATAGTAGCTTTGGCTATGACAGTTTTCCAATATCATCTTAAAAGGTAATACTGTCTGAGTTTGTGACTCCAATCCATTGTGGGTTTTTGATTAACTAGGTGTTAAGGAAGTGTAAGATATCTGTATTTATTGGTCGGGGATGTCAAACACTAGTATTATATATTATCAGATTTGCTATACCAACTTGGGATGACACGTGCTAGGCTGTATACTAATTATAACTAACTAATATATATTATGAGGTTCAATGAGTCTTCATTGAGCGATGGTTTGATATTTAAAACACTCTATCTTTCAATTGATAAGTATTATTCTCATGGTCCACTCCATACACTTTAATTTAGCTGGCCAATTAATATTAGTCTCAGTGAAACAAGTAATGTACCTTGAAGCCCTTTGAATACAATAGACCTCTACATTCTAAATGAGTTTACATCATTTTTTCAGTCTACTATACAGTTTTATTTACAAAAGCAGAATTACTAAAACAGTGCAATGTTTTTAAAAACCTCTTACGTCTATTCTTTACAACACACATTTTCAGAAGGGGGTTTCGTGAAGATTTTAGTAGTTTTATATAGTTGAGATCATGAGTTAGTTGAAACTAGACCACCATTGAAAACCTGCAAGCACTGGAC
>NC_031500.1:3117188-3178312 GCF_000237925.1 Schistosoma mansoni
TTTGTTAATATTTTATGTATTTTTATATGGTTGAGTCCTTAGTTGATTTGAAACTACCCCACCATGGAAACCCTGAAAGCACTGGCCAGCCGTTTCGTCCTATTGTGGGACTGCTCAGGAGTGCGCATCCACGATTCCGCTTCGTGGAATTCGAACCAAGGACCTACCAGTCTCGCGCCAGAATAGAACGAAACGGCCGTCCAGTGCTTTCAGGTTTTCTATGGTGGTCTAGCTTCAATTGACTCATGATCTCAACTATATAAAACACATTTTTTTGGATTCTATATATTCGCTTGATTATTTTTTTACCTTTCACCACCTAACCCGTGATAGTTATCGTTCTTATGTATATCTGTATCTTTTGTTTTATGATAGTTTCATTAGAAATCCTTCAAGTCTTACTAACTATATTTCGTTATTATTTTGTTTACAGGGATGCAGTCAAACGATTATGTTCTTCATGTATTGGATGAATTTTCTATTATTATTTTTGTTTAAATACACCAGATTATGAATAAATTACCAAAGTTGACAATAACTGGACTATTTTTCTTTACTGTATGTGTATAACTGATCTCTTGCACCTGAATATGTAATCTTTCTTGATTGGTTTACTGTGTATTTTCATTCCTCATTTTGAATCTCTTTTTTGGATATGATTACCTTCCTTTTTGTCATAAAATAATACACAAACAGATGAAAGTTTCCTATGAGTTGATCATTTCTCTCCGTAAATATGTGTATCCGTGTGATTAACCAGTTTTATTGACCGGTCAATGTGCCTTCAGAACTTTAAACTTTGGATATTAACCAAAGAGAATTCATGCGTTATTTTATAATGTTCACTTCTTGCAATCTGATTATACATGGTAAGTTGTATTGTTGTGGTGCAAGATCTTTTTTTTCAAAAAAGAAAACATTGTTGTTTTAAGTGTTTATCTGTTTTTATTTCTACCAAAAAAACCGGTTCAAATCCTATTGAGAAGCATTACCTACTTCATAGGTGTACATATTTGGTTCCGTGATATGTTCTGATTGGCTGAATTTCTTAAAAATTTGCTTTCAATCGTTCGGAAATTCTATTTATAGGATATTCAAGTGTATCACCCTTCTTTATTTAAACATTTTATATATTAACGGACTGTGATTATGTCTAAATGATCTACATATGGTAGTGTTTTCCACTTGATTATGTAATGAGTTAAAAATTAAAAAAAACACCTATATACTATTTTCAAGAGGTCTTTTTTCTTACTAATTATCCTAGCTATTATCGAACAACTGAAATAAGTAGTATTAATATATCACCAAAATGCTTTGAATCATTTGATAGGTTTTTTTTTACAGTATATTCATTCTTAAAGCCCCCAAATGCCCTGGTGCGGTCGAGAGTGGAAAGTGGAAGTCCTACTCACTGCCTTCTCATGGCGGGGGTGTTGTTTACGAAATTGAGAGCACGAAAAGCGAATGTCCGGCGCTTTAACCGGGTTGGTGGACACGGAAAGGGAGTTGGAAAACACTGATTCCAAACCAATGATGCACATGGGCTCCAGTATCCTGAGGGAACCAATCGGTGGTCACCGGCTACCACGAGACTGCGTCTCCTTAAGATGCTCCACTGCCTTGTGGATCAGATCTTTCGGTGAAAGGCTCCGGGTTTGGTCCCCTAAGAAGACCACATGCTTCAGTTTGGGCACCCGGGCAGTATCACAGCCCTCACACAAATCAAATAAGATTTGTGTGGCGCATATGTATTTGATGCCTTTTTGTACCAATATTTATGTGTTCAAATAAATAAATAAATATTCTACTATAACTCAATAGTGAATGACGTGATTATAAACTGAACTTTAAACTGCACGTGTTGTGTGAACGCTACTAACTATAACCGGGTTCCAAAATATATTGGTTATAACCAGCGATAGGTTTTTTCAACTACTAGGTCGATTTTGACCTGTAGAAATCATATGTAACTGTTAAATCCTTACTAACTGATGGTTTTTGACCAATGTGTTATCACATACAGTTTGTTTAAAACCATGTATATATTTTAAGGTTTTTTTCTTACGACATTTTGGTATACATCACAAACTCGTGTTGAACTTCCACAAATCGGTTGTTTTTCTGTCTAACCAGACAGAACGTTTTATATGCACATATCAGGGAATTAGAGACATCGATATCGATGGTCCGTTGAGACTTTTGACTTAGATTGTACTAACAGACTTTTTTTTATCATTTACAGTTGTTTATATATATGACGTCAACTGCTTAATTACGACAAATACGGTATATGACAATCGACACTCGAACGCGTGAAAATTCACAGTCGCAAATAAAAAAATAGAAGAAGCAAGGGAAGCGACTGTTGAGTAGGATTTAAAAGTGTGTCGAAAAACAGGTGTAGTTATAGTTTTTAGTATAGATCATAATGTCGTTATCATCCAGCCAATCCGCAAGCAGTAAGTTTACAATTGTCTAATTATGCCATACTACGTTGATAGCCTAGAAGGTTCTGAATGAATGGGATTTCCGGCTTCTTTAGAGGCTCGGGAGGCTTTGTCGTGCTTTTTGGGAGCCCTCCAAACAATAAAGTAAGAAATGTTCAATATCTTCGTTTACTCTATTTTCAATACTCTCACGCAATCACAACGGTTAACGAAAGCTGATTTTTCTCAATTGTCTCCAACCAACCTGCATTAAATGAGGCGTATCCCAACATGTACTTAGCGAATACAGTCTTTAAATACACTCCTGTTTTTTAATTAGTCACCTATGTGGTCCGCCTTAAACTTACGAAAATTGAATTCATTTTATCAGTCTTATCTCAAAAATGTTATCTTGAAATAATTTCCATTTTTGCGGCAAAAGTACTTCTGTCTCCATTACCAGTGTACAAAGCATCTTCAGAATTTCTCGGAGACCTGACTGGATGGTGTAATCGTAATGACTCATTAAAACTTAAAATCTTTAGGGTAGTTTCATCCAGACAGTGTGATATTCGGTCTTTCCTAGCTTTTTTTCAAGTGTCATCAACTATTGTACGAATTTTGTACACAACATTCTCAACCCCAATGCTTGTACACAAATGGTAACTTTCCCTTACTCAGTTCATCAATCATTCGGATGATGAATCCACGATCGGATCCCAATAAGACCTTTCAAAATCAGTATCTCCATCAACACGACGTTGATGGTTGTATACAACCAACAACATTATTAGCTCAGTTTGTGTATTTATTAGATAGAATTCTGTCAAAACATTATACAATAGGTTAAACCTAAAAACGACGATGCTCGTAAGTTCCATGTGTTTCCGTTTCATCACTAAAGCTAATTTAGCTGAGATATTGGGAGTTTCTAAGGAAGCTGAAATATAAATTAAAAATTCCATATTATAATCGACAGTAAACCAGTGAAAGCATTAGTCTCAGGTTTGATCAATATTAACCAGTGTGAACTATAGTAGGAGTACATCAGTCATGGTGTTGCAGTTTGACTAATATCAGTTGAAAAATCATTGAGAACTCGGGAGTACTGAACAACTGTTTTGTTCCAACTTGGAATTCCTCAACAATCCGAATCCTTGAAACCATCAGGGATTGAGTTGAAGACCTTCAGATTTCACTGCGAACGCACCTTCCAACCAATGAGTTGATTCCAAGTAGTTCTCATATCCTAATTTATTCAGCTGAATTTCGGGAACAGTGTGGTGATTCAGTGGTATTGATGAAGAAAACCTGGCTACCAACATGGTTTACTGTAAGCATTCATCTCTTCCTTTCTATAAATTCGGGGAAGTATTTTAAGTCAAATCGTTCAGTTTCTTGCCAACAGATTTCTCATTACGATTAATTGATGCAAACTGAGTTAACACAGATCGATATACGTGTATAAAAGGTTCTACCGTGACTGATTAACTAAGTTCAGTATTAACATTGAACTGAAAAAGTTTTGAAAATAAACTCATTGAATTCCTTTAACCAAATTGCTTATGGTTTTGATGAATACACATAAATTAGCTTTGGTACACTTTTATATCAGCCGGTAGTTAGACGAAAGTATCATGGGACTGCATATCCTCACGATACTCCACTGCCTTGTGGATCAGACCTTTAGGTCAAAGACTCCGGGTGCATCCCCTAAGAAAACCACCTGCTTCGGTTTGGGCATCTGGGCAGTATCATAGCCCTCACACAAATCAAATGAGATTTGTGCGGTGCTAATATATCTGGTGCCCCTTTGTACCAATATTTATGTCTTTAAATAAATGATAAAATAATGCCAGATGTACAGGAAATCAGTCGCAGAAGAAACAGTTCGTTGGCAGTTTACTTCATTGCAACACTTTCGACCAACACTGTTACTGCTCAGTACTTAAAGTTTCTCAACAGATCAATCTATATTACCTTAAGCCTGTAATTCAAATAATACTATTGTAGTAAATGAAGACTTAGTGGGCTCAACCCACTTATTGTGTAATGCAAAATGAAACAGCAACTTTGTAAAATCTGACAATCATTTGCAAATCTTCTTTCAGTCGTCCTTTACATACTTCATATCTCCGACCCTGTTGTCATTTCAGTTGCTTTATATTTTCCTTCCTCTTCTCCTAATTTCACTCATCTACTGGTAAGCATTCCGATTTCTGCTACATACTACTTAGGTCTGTACGCATAAGTAGTGAATACCATACTATGATTAAGAAATACTATTCATTAAAAGTTTCACCTTTAAAGATGGCTTTAGTTGACGGTTCCATCACAAAATAAACGTACACCTTATTGTACTTGTTACACTGATGAAGTTTCATCAGATTATCAAATTGTCATTCGACTAAGTCCAAGTCTAAATTACAAAGAAATGGATCTATTTATCATACAAAATTAAATGGAACACAATTATTTCTTACATTGATCTTAATGTTCATTGACCAGTGTTCAAATCTTTTGAACAACTATAAATCAGAAGGGGGTTTTTGTGGAGATTTAGAATTTTCATAGTTGAAAGCGTGAGTCAATTGGATATGATTACCTTCCTTTTTGTCATAAAATAATACACAAACAGATGAAAGTTTCCTATGAGTTGATCATTTCTCTCCGTAAATATGTGTATCCGTGTGATTAACCAGTTTTATTGACCGGTCAATGTGCCTTCAGAACTTTAAACTTTGGATATTAACCAAAGAGAATTCATGCGTTATTTTATAATGTTCACTTCTTGCAATCTGATTATACATGGTAAGTTGTATTGTTGTGGTGCAAGATCTTTTTTTTCAAAAAAGAAAACATTGTTGTTTTAAGTGTTTATCTGTTTTTATTTCTACCAAAAAAACCGGTTCAAATCCTATTGAGAAGCATTACCTACTTCATAGGTGTACATATTTGGTTCCGTGATATGTTCTGATTGGCTGAATTTCTTAAAAATTTGCTTTCAATCGTTCGGAAATTCTATTTATAGGATATTCAAGTGTATCACCCTTCTTTATTTAAACATTTTATATATTAACGGACTGTGATTATGTCTAAATGATCTACATATGGTAGTGTTTTCCACTTGATTATGTAATGAGTTAAAAATTAAAAAAAACACCTATATACTATTTTCAAGAGGTCTTTTTTCTTACTAATTATCCTAGCTATTATCGAACAACTGAAATAAGTAGTATTAATATATCACCAAAATGCTTTGAATCATTTGATAGGTTTTTTTTTACAGTATATTCATTCTTAAAGCCCCCAAATGCCCTGGTGCGGTCGAGAGTGGAAAGTGGAAGTCCTACTCACTGCCTTCTCATGGCGGGGGTGTTGTTTACGAAATTGAGAGCACGAAAAGCGAATGTCCGGCGCTTTAACCGGGTTGGTGGACACGGAAAGGGAGTTGGAAAACACTGATTCCAAACCAATGATGCACATGGGCTCCAGTATCCTGAGGGAACCAATCGGTGGTCACCGGCTACCACGAGACTGCGTCTCCTTAAGATGCTCCACTGCCTTGTGGATCAGATCTTTCGGTGAAAGGCTCCGGGTTTGGTCCCCTAAGAAGACCACATGCTTCAGTTTGGGCACCCGGGCAGTATCACAGCCCTCACACAAATCAAATAAGATTTGTGTGGCGCATATGTATTTGATGCCTTTTTGTACCAATATTTATGTGTTCAAATAAATAAATAAATATTCTACTATAACTCAATAGTGAATGACGTGATTATAAACTGAACTTTAAACTGCACGTGTTGTGTGAACGCTACTAACTATAACCGGGTTCCAAAATATATTGGTTATAACCAGCGATAGGTTTTTTCAACTACTAGGTCGATTTTGACCTGTAGAAATCATATGTAACTGTTAAATCCTTACTAACTGATGGTTTTTGACCAATGTGTTATCACATACAGTTTGTTTAAAACCATGTATATATTTTAAGGTTTTTTTCTTACGACATTTTGGTATACATCACAAACTCGTGTTAAACTTCCACAAATCGGTTGTTTTTCTGTCTAATCAGACAGAACGTTTTATATGCACATATCAGGGAATTAGAGACATCGATATCGATGGTCCGTTGAGACTTATGACTTCGAATCTCGCGAGGCGGGATCGTGGATGTGCACTGCTGAGGAGTCCCATAATAGGACGAAACGGTCGTCCAGTGCCTCCAGGTTTTTCATGGTGGTCTAGCTTCAATTGACTCACGCTCTCAACCATAAATCATTAAATCCATTAAGAGTAAATGAGTAGTTTCTTATGTGTAACTACGTTTAGTAATGTTTCCAGTCTGCAATATCCTTAATTCCAACGGAAGCGTAAAACGAGTCTATAAATAATATTCGTTATAGGTTATTCTCAATTGTGGTACTGTAGTGAACAGAACACGACTGGGGACAATACAATGTATTTAGACACCAATTACAGAATATCTCACTAAATTCTGATAACCATACAGTAAACAGTTAATTTCAAAATAGCAACCAATTGTCTCAATCTTCGCTGTTCCTTCTGTAAATATCAATCCATCTTCTCTAATTTCATTGTTTGTGCATTTTCCTACCAATTGCGCTTCATTTCAGTTCTTTCCTTATCGGTCTTCTGCCAAAATGCATTCTATGTCTGACCATCACCATATACTACTTATATGGATATAAGTAGACCACACCACAGTACTACTAGGAATTCAGAAACACTGGACATATATTTTGCCTCAATTTGAAGGTTTAGGTATTGCCAAATGGTATCCGTTTCGAGATAATAACTTGATTATCAGCCAATTCCATTAATGGTTACCGTTTTAAAACAGAAGAAATATCTGAATTCTGCTGATTATTATTTCAGGGAATCATTCTGAAATCAGGCAATAGTCAGATACTTTTCATTTGTAAGTGACATTCATCTTGAATTGAATTACTGAATGAACCGATTGACTTCTAATTTAACTTGTAATGATTTAGATTATACCGTCCATCAGCCTTAGCATATATGTATCCCGTGTAAACAGATTCGATATACCCATAATGTCAAAAATTTGTATGGTATGAATATGATTTGACCATTAGTGGAATCCATGACACGCAATCCATCCTATTTGGGACTAACCGGCGGGATTTGCCTGCATCTCAATATTGATATTCACTCCATGATCCGAACCCAGCACCTTTTGCTTCAGATATCCAACTCATCAAGCACTTATCTAAAATCCATACTCACTGGATAAGTGAATTGCTATTCGGACTTAGTACCTATGTGGATAACTGTTATAAACGGTAGGATACTTGTTATAACACTAGGGTTTCTTGTTATAACAGTCCTTTCACTTTTTACACGTATACGGGACGTTGATTTACCTTAGACGAATATCTACACTAGATTCCCATCCAGTGTCTATTCTACAGGACTTCAACACAACTCAGATCAAGAACACGAGATTAGCCTGACTAGAACGTCAATATATTTCCACACCAAAATCCGACACAATCCAGCAACAAGAACAGTTAATCAATAATAATAAGGATAGGGGAATATATAACATATATAACATCTGTCACACTATCTCCACGTCTGACTCAGCAAAACAACCAATCATTGTCAATCTCGCCTAAACATCAATAACACACTGGGTGTTTGAAGTGAGAGAGTTAGAATTCCGTCTTTGAAAATTGATATCGGGATCGAGGTACATTTGAATAGGATCCATGCCCTGAATTTTACTGTTAACCACATGTCATCCATTTTATAATTAATTTCCATCATATTTTATCTCCATGCGACTGATCGATATTTAAAGACTATCTGTACTTCACCTTTTGAATGAATCCAAAAATTAGATAGAAAACTGTAAAGCTAGAAGAAGAATATTTACGGAATAAAATGAATTCATTATATTTCAAGGCTTCTCATCAGCTACAAACGTCCTGAATTCATAATAGAAATATCATTTAAGATCATGAATCGATCAATGTTAGAGCACCATTGAAAAGCTAAAAGCACTGTACGGCCTCTTCATTATAGTACGGGACCACTCAACATTGCACACTCACGACCCCTGCATGCGGGACTCTAACCGACGTTTTCAATGGTAGTCTAACATTGATCGATTCATGATCTCAATCAAAACTCAACAATCTCCATAACTCTATACTGTGAAATATTATAATTAAAAAATGTTATTGCATACCATAACCAATAAAGTTCAGAGGCTCATGCCATCAAACACTTTCGACTTGACCTTAACATACAAAAACAACTGTGGTACACCTATCATTGCCATGGTATGATAATTATATTATTTTAACGCATGTGCTTGAAATCACAAACTTCTAGTCTGAGCCATGTTGGTAGATGCAGACTAATTGGTTGGGGTCCACGTGACTATCGTAACCAATGGTTGGAGACTCTAGGTGACATGGCTCAGAATCGATCACAATGGTGTAGGTGTATACACTCTTTATCTTCCCTTAAACCTTGAGATTAAAATTGCTTCATAACTTTCCTCCTTCCCATATTATATCCTTAAATACAACCTTTCCTTTATATACTAGCACCACTAAATTAGCTACTTCTATGAATCCGGTGTTCATCTTGTTGTGCTAACGAGATATAACAACTTGTACCGATGCATATATGTGTCTGGTCCTACGTTGTAGCTGACTGATTGACTGACTGAAAGCATGTCAGTTACATAATCTCTTCCATTATGGTCTATAACATAAAAGTAAAAAAAAATACATCGACATTCACCCAAATCGTTAATTTTGATTTTATGTTAAGTGGTTGCTATGTTTATTACTAATTTATTAACAGTTTGTTTCTATTCATTGCCTCTTTATTATCACTTACAACATGGGCCGTCCCCCTTCTCCCAATTTTAGTGATTTCATCCTTAACATTTAAAATACTAATCAAATATGTTGTTCCCTTTTGTTCCTTGAGTCGTTTCTAATTAAACTTCATTGATTACGGTATGTAATGACGTTTTTTTCATGGTAATATTGTTCTACTGTGAATTTAGCTACTTTCTTTAGTAAAATTGTTTTGCTACAAAATAGGGTTTCTGACCCTATGCCAAACTCTTCACCTTTACCTTAATATGAGACCGTCAGTAACATTCGAAGAGTTGCAGGCAGAGAATTAGAAGTAGATATGAAAAAGATCAATAGCAACTGGAAACAACTGGGAAGGATTTCTCAGGAGGGGTGGGTGGGTGTCATATGTTCCTCCACGAGCGGTAACAAGAGTAAGTTAGTAACTAAGTAATTAAGTAAATAAATTGTAAATTTAGTCCGTTTTTTTAGCTGATGAGATGCCTTGAGGCCTTGTTTACAATATGCAAATACCTACTCTCACATAAAATTACTCTCCTTATTGATTCTAAACGTTAACATGTCAATAATGTTGTGTTTCTCTTTTTCACGCGCAATAATTAAATCCATTCAGTGACTTGTTCAATAAAAAAACTGATTCACCATTGTTTTACTAAATTGATCGATAAACTATGTGAAGTTTCTGTTCACTTGTTTGTTTGTTTGTTCGTTCAGAACAATAAGAGTAATGATAAATTAAATAATTTATGAGATGGATATTTAATGATGATTGACAGAAAGGTGTTTGTTTTATAAGCATAGTGACTAGTAAGGTGGATCAGATGCATATGTGAGGGCGAGGATCGGCAAGGCAAAAGCAGCATATTTACAACTGAAGAACATCTTGAACTCAAAACAACTGTTTGTCAACCAACACCAAGATCAAAATTTTCAATACAAATATCAAGACAGTTTTACTGTATGGCGCGGAGACGTGGAGAACTACGAAAGCCATCATTCAAAAGATAGAAGTGTTTATTACGCAAAATATTTCGGATCCATTGGTCAGATACTATACTATACTGTGGGAGAGAACAAACCAGATTCCATCCAGTGGAGGAAGAAATCAGGAAGAAGCGCTGGAAGTGGATAGGACACACAATGAGGAAATCACCTAACTGAGTGACAAGGCAAGCTCTCACATTCAATCCTGAAGGTCAAATGAGAATAGGAAGAACAAAGAACACATTACGCTGAGAAATGGAAACAGATATAAGAAGAATGAACAAAAATTGGATAGAACTAGAAAGGAAGGCCAAGAACAGAGTGGGTTAGAGAATGCTAGGGATAACAGGCGTAAGTAAGTAAGCATAGTGGCTAGTAACAGAATCCAGGACAAACGTTTCATCCTGTTAGGGACTCATCAGCTGGATGTATTTGCATCCTAGAGACTAATCAATTGTAGTCTTAAATATCAATGGGAAGATTCATAATAAACAATACTAAATGGATGTGTTTGTTTATTCTTAGTAATGGTAGAAATAAGTTTGAGGTTACAATTCTTGTGCATCCACGATCCCGCCTCGCGAGATTCAAACCCAGGACCTATTAGTCTCGCGCACGAGCGCTTAACATCTACACCACTGAGCTGGTCGGCATCCAACGGTGTTAATGTCTAACTTCAACCAATCAACGAATTTGAGCAACCATTCACCATTGTCTTCAGTGAGTTACTATCTCACAACAGACTCGGTTGTACTCCTGTTACGTCCTTGAATCTATCTACCCACTTTCATGCCGAGTATAACTTGTCTAATGTGGATTAAGACCTTGACGCGATAGGCTGACTGGCTTAACCTTGAGGCCAGTATATATGAGTTCGAAGCGGAGGTAGAGACACGGAAACTATTCTATCCCTGATTGGCTGACAAGCGCGCGCGTGAGAGAGAAGACAAGACACCTAGAGTACAAAAGGTTACGTCTAAATTACAATAGCTTTGGAACAAAAAAGGCTATGACAGTGAATTATACATCAAACGAAAGCCTATGATCTGTAGAATAGACTAGGGACAAAAGTAAATCTTACAGTTTTACCAGTTTTTAAATCAAATGAAATAAAGTCACCCAAAATAGCTTCCGTAGTTTGTGAAGGCTTTTTGTTTCGCGATTCACATCAACTCCACTGGTCACTTCTTCTCATTAGAACTCCAGGAAATATCACTTGAAGCCAGTCACTAGTGAGCATACGATGACTATTATCAGAAGGGGTTTTGTGGAGATTTTAGTAATTCGATAGTTGAATTGATGAGTCAATTGAAACTAGACCACATTGTTCACTTTTGAGGAGTCCCACACTAGGACCGAACGACCATCCAGTGCTTCCAGGTTTTCAATATTGGTCTAGCTTCACTCGACTCATGATCTCAACTACATAAAATTACGAAAATCTCTACAAAGCCCCCCTTCAACACTTTATAAATGTTTGTATAAGCCTAAATAAATAAACGTATGTAATCCAAAATTTGCAAAAAAAATCATTCTTTATAAACAACTTAAACAAACAAATCTTTCTTAATATCATCTTGTATCCAAATGAATTATAATTTAGCAATCTATTCCATTGTTACTACATGGTTACTATCTATACCTTATATAGATTGTGGTAAGTTCAATTGTATTATGGGGGAATTTTTATATTCTTAAATCATATACCCAATATATATTATCTGTTTAATATATAGGTAATATAGATAAGATTGGTTAGAACAAACGTTAAAGGGGTCATTTTTATGGCACACTGATTAGATGGATCACCTACGTATTAGGTATAGGACAGTTGATAATTGTTCACTAGGACAAAATGAAGTTTAGTACCTGAAATAATTGTCTATTATTATTATTATTATCAGAAGGGGTTTTGTGGAGATTTAGTATTTTCATAGTTGAAAGCGTGAGTCCAGTGCTTCCAGGTTTTCCATGGTGGTCTAGCTCACCACCATGGACTCACTCTTTCAACTATGAAAATTGTCTATTAGTTGAAAGAACTAGATCATTTGGTTGAGGTACATGCGTGATAACTGCGATTACTGGTTAATAGTATTAGTCAAAGTAGAACAGATGTATCCGTTCATTATATCGACTTCATTCATGTACTTTAATTCTATCTCGTATATGTTATTCCCAGCATTCATCCCTTATTGCAAACAGTATTCTTTGGTTTCTGTTTTTTTTCTTTTTTTACTATAATCGATATTACTGACTTCTGAAATCCTTTGATATTCATCTTGTCATACCAAAGTGATTTGAGGCTTTTGGCTAAAGTACACTTTTAAAAGACCATACGTTTGCTATGAGTGACTAATATTAAAAGGTATTTGACTTTTGAACAGAACGATCCCACAACGTCATGATAAATACATAAACCGGGATTCTAGAACCATTATTTTACAATATCTGTAATGTGTAAGCCTTATACTTGCCATCAGTAATCACTTATACAGAAAATCCTCGTTTGGATAATATAAGTGATATGTTTTCATCAACACAGAGAGTTCAAAATTCTTTATTTATTATTTAAACACATAAATTTTGGTACTAAGTGGCACCAGATATATATGCGCCACACAAATCTCATTTCATTTGTGTGAGGGCTGTGATGCTGCCCAGGTGCCCAAACTGAAGAACGTGGTTTTCTTAGGGGGCCACAAACGGAGCCTTCGACCTTAAGGTCTGATCCACAAGGCAATAGAGCATCGTAAGGGGATTCAGTCCCATGGTAGGCGGTGACCAACGATTGGTTCATACACCATTTGTTCCTTCAGGATACTGGAGCCCATGTGCACAATTGGTTTGGAATCAGAGTTTTCCAACTCCCCTAGGTGGACTCGCAGTGTCCACCAACCTGGTTAAAGCATGGGACATTCGCTTTTCGTCCTCTCAATTTCGTAAACAACAGTACTACGACGAGAAGGCAGTGTGTAGGACTTCCCTGGCAGAGGCTATATGCGCGTGACCATGTGAGAGCATTTGGAGAGGGAGAGCGGACTTTCCTCACTCTCGGCCGTACCAGGGCATTTGGGGGCGTTCAAAATTCTACTAACTTTTAACTATCTTCAGCGTCTTCATGGGCTTTAATGGTTCACTTGATATAGAGTTTTCCTTCTAACCAGTATATGATCTCTGTAAACAGTTTTTAATATTTTCATTAGTCTCCTGAGTGTTTATTTATATCCATAACTAACAATCTTTATAGCTCAATTTGTGGAATTACTAGTTAGAGTAATCTAATCAGATCTTCATACTGTGCTTTACTAATCTTCTTAGTATATACCTTCAAGATATTGGTAGAATTCGATATGGAACTGATGTATGTCATATGAGTTTATGTGACAGAATTTATTGACAAAAGTTGAATAGATATAAAGCTATTACTTAATGTAACATTGGAATTGAACATCCAATTCATTCATTTTTGTAAGTTCGATTTAAGAATCACTATCGACCTTACATTAAAACATATAGCATGCAATTTTGAGTCGCTTAGATCGGTGACCGTACTGAAAGTCGAACGAAAGAGTTTCATCCACATTAAAACATGATTAGAAATACATGATGCTATCCATTGTAATTATTCACCAAAGCTTTGTACTTTTATATCACCTTCAATGAATCTGTTGTCTTATTTCCTTATCAATTATCACGAGACAAGATCATTAATCACAATACCGACTTATGTCAACATCGCCACTATCGTAAACCAATGATGCATTAGTCAGCACGAACAGCCTTTTTATTAGTCCTCGATATAGTATCTTCTCGCCTAGCCCTGCCTATTGAGTCCAGAACACAAATATTAGCCTCCGCTGTATGAATCATATATTTCAAACATACATGGTTTATATACAAACAGACCACACTGCATTACACCACAGAATAAAAAGTGATAATCATACAATATCAAGCTAAGGATGGTTGCGAGTATGGGATACTTTAACTAATAATTTGGGAATAAGTTACTATTCATTTTCTGTTCGTTTGGATACATTATTATGTTATTGGTTTCTAAATTAACAGACGTTAAATAACTAACATTGTTGCCATGGCAATTGTTTTAGCTGGTATACTATGGAATGATAATGGTAAGTTTATGAAATTGTATATGAATGATTAGTAAAACAAATATGTTAAAAATTTAAGAAACTGAATTAAAACTTAACTGTATAATCGGTCAAATTAAACTTGGACGACTATCTCGAATTAAAAAGAAAGATTTGAGACAGAAACTCTTGAACGTTCTCAAAAGTCTTTAGAACTCGATAACCGATAGGTTGTAACTTATAACTTACTTACTTACGTCTGTCACTCCCAATGGAGCAAAGGCCGCCCACCAGTATTCTCCAACCCACTCTGTCATGGGCCTTCCTTTCTACTTCTATCCAATTGTTGTTCATTCTTCTCATGTCTGTCTCCATTTCTCGGTGTAATGTGTTCTTTGGTCTTCCTCTTCTCATTTGCCCTTCAGGATTCCAATTGATTTACTTAGTTATACCAGTTACCCCTCATTGAGGAGTATAGACTTCTTAACAGGATTCTCTATCGAATTTTATCCTGGACCATTCATTTCAGTTCTTTCTAGTTGTTATTCGCTCTTTTTAATATCAACTTCCAATTCCTGACATAATATGTTCCTTTGGTCTTTCTCTTTTTCATTTCCCTTCAGCATTTCAAGTTAGAGGTTACTTCGCGATGAAGTCTGATAATCCACTTAAAGCGTCTTTTCTAATCTCCTCTTCAGTTGGAAGTTGACCTGTTCTCTCCCACACTAGACTATTGTTAGAGTCTTTTTCGAAAGGTTATTTTCTAGAGGATGGAGTTTCTGACTCCATGCCCAACTCTCTTCTTTTACCTGTAAGAAGGCCTAGAAGACCTTCAGGTGAAGTTAATGACTAATTTAGCATATTCAAATTTGACTATTAAACAGTATGAACAAATGGCTTTAAAATCAGTTTGTTTATATAAAACATTTTGATTTATTTCTTATGACGGACGAATTCCCAACTGTTGTCTTTGCTTTCTTCTTTCTTGTATTGAGTTATATCAGTTTTTATACTGATATGCTGATAAAATCCCGGATGTACTAGATATCGGTGAACTAGTTGTCATCAATGAAATTTGATGATTATTGCAATATATTACTGATTGACTGAAGTCAGAATCATACCAGAGGATGGTGAATCAATGGTTTTAATGATTACTAATTCTGGGAGGGACCTGTAGGTCCTGAGTTAGATTCTTGGAGAATTCCTAGTTGTACACTGTTCAGGAGTTTTATACTATGACAGTACAGATATCCAGTACTCCTAGATTATAATTCTATCTAAGATTCTTGTTTAGGACTCATCAGCTGATGGATATACCATCATCTAAGAGTAATGGTTGATAATCATCACACTGAGAATCGATCTCAATAGTTGTCACTTCGAATTCTAATGCTTCCTTCACTATGCTAATGAGTCAAGATAGACACCAGCTTACTTAGTATATATGACAATTAATGTTCATAAAAGTCCCTATCACCCCATTTTCGACTTTCAAATCTGAATTTAGAATAGTGGATACTGACATATTTCCACCCTGAGCAGGTGCTTCGCTATTATCTGTAGATATTATTTTTATAATGTAATGTAATACACTTCATCCCATCTGACACTCCTCAGAGTATAGATTAGAATTTGTTGATACAGTTCACCAATATTCATTTAGTGAAAAAGGTATCAAATAATGACTAATCTCACTTTTACCACTGTTTGGTTTCCTTAGCACCCACCGCAACAACGAAAGGTGAGTTCTTTCTCATGAAACAAATCAAATTTTGTTTCTCCAATTATTTTCAATAAGCTTTAGTCATGAAAAAGGAAATACCTCCCATACAAGAAGTTGCACCCCGATGCTATCCAAAGAAGCACGAAAAGCACTTATAGAATAAAAATCTCATGGATCCAGGATCATCAAAACATCCTTCAAAATAGAGAAGGAGAGGATCACAATGAATGTTATTCAATGTTATGCACCCACCAATGATAGCAACGACGACAATAAAGATCGGTTTCATGAGAGCCTGCAATCAATCATGTAGAAGTGTCCGAGAAAGGATCTCACCATCCTGATAAGAAACAGCAAACATGCTCCACATTCTACTAAGGAAGATTTAGGGGAAAGATCAAGTGCCGATGGACTAGAAAGAAGAACACCTCATCAATATATCAAAGAAAGGAGATCTGAGCAAATGTGAGAACTACAGAAGAATCAAGCTACTGTCAGTACCAAGAAAAGTATTTAACAGACTGCATAAACAAGTCGGTAAATATTTGGATTCATGAATTGAATAAATAAAGAGATATTAGTTTAGGTAGTCGGTAGTTTGTTCGAATTAAGCTGAGTACAAATATCGGTATCCAGTGCATCCAATTTATGATTCCTAAATAGGATGCACGCCCTAGATTCCCCTGCTGGTCATAATTAGACTTCAGGAAACCTTGGATCTTCATCCTTATATTGAAACAGTTTTCTCAGGACTGATCAACTGTGGTCTTCAATATCAACGATAGAAATTTACCAACTTTTCTGTATAATATGAAATTCTAACTATTGTCTTTAAAAGCATTAAACTTTCCACTTCAACCAGTTGAATTTCATTAGAGCCATGAACCGAAATGTGTCGAACAATTGATGAAAACCTGGGAGCATTAGACAGCTGAATTTTCCTAGCATGGAACTCCTCAACAGTGTGCGTCCACTAACCTGCAAGCAGGAACAGAACACAGGATCTGTGGTCTCGCAAACAAACGCTTAATCTCAAGGTCACTGATCAAGAGTCCAGTTTTGTTCACACCTAAATTTGATCAAATCAATATAAAATTAGTCTAATTCAACCCGGCTTTTGACAGTGGTTCTGGTCGATGAGGTATTGGGGGCTCAGGGGTCCGGAATTTAAAATTCCGCGTATGGGACCGAAGGTCGGTTCCCGCGTGCGAGGTCGTGGATGCGCACTACTTCGAAACCCCATACTAGGATTAAATGATCTTTCAGAGATTCTAGGTTTTCAATGATAGTCTAACTTATGTCTGTTTCGTGTTCTCAATGAAATTCAACAGTCTCCACAATCTCATACCAACAGTTAACCAGTTAAACTAAGCTGCCTGTCAATAACATAGTATAGTGACATGAAAATTTGTTGGCAATCATACAAATATAAATCAATTCTCTGAATACGACCTTTAGACATCCGAATAGTGGTTATGTTGTGAATTTAAAATGGTCGTCTCCAATTTGTTATGATCTTATGCCCGGCTTTTATCACGTGATTTATTCACCAATCGAAATACGACTTATCCAGTCTTAGCTCTGTGCCAAAACAATGACGTTCGATCTTGTATGAGCAGACTAGCATCTTTATTGGCCCCTTATCCGCCTAGCCCTCCACGGTTGAGTTCAAAACAACAATTAGAGCTTCTGCTAACACACTCGGTTTATGTACCAGACAGACAGACCGCATCACATCATAAAATAGAAAATAATATTTGTACAATACCAAGACAAATGTGGCTGTGAACGTGAGAGACAGTAATCAATAAACTGAATATAATTTATGGACAGTAATTCGTATAATAATAATAATAATCCATAGGTCAAAATGAAGCTTATAATAAGATGAATATGGATATTTAGTTATATAATATACCCTTATGGGCCAGGGTAATCTTGCAATGGTTTTCAGGAGAACCAGACATCATCCAGACTTTCACGCGGCAACCCAAACAGTACAGCTCAATCCCGTTTAACAGAAGAGCCAGACACTGCCCAGGCTTAACCCAAGCAGTACAGCTCAATCCCGCCCTATAGGAGAACCAGACAGTATATAGGCTTCAACGCTACAATCCGAACAGCACAGCCCAATCCTGTGACGCAACCACTCAGGTACCAAACACCCTGGTGGATACATACCATCTAATCACTAAATGGTTATACAATAAGAATATTTATGGAATAATGGTCCAATAATAGGTCCTGTGAGTTACCCGTACTTAGTCATCCAATCCAACTATTTTTTATTTAATTTTTCACTGTGAACAGCATTTGGTTGATTTATCAAGGCATCATCTTAAAGATTGTTAGTAAAATCATTACCATTTAGGTGATATCTGTTAAGGATTTATCTGAGTTTGTGTAATAATAAAAATTGAGAGGAGTTAATAATCAGGACTCAGTGGCCTAGTGGATAACGCGATGGCGTTTGAAGCGTAAGGTACTGGGTTCGAGTGTTAGAGTAAACATCAACTTTAAGATGCAGGTTCATCCGGTTGACGAGTCCCAAATAGAACGAAACGCGCGTCCTGGATTCCACTGCTAGCCACTTTCCATCTATGCTTACGAAGTTAGTAATCGTTTATTTTTAGTATGGAATTCATAGACAGTTCACATCAACAGCCTCATCAAGGATTGAACTCAAGACCTTCAAGTCTCACAAAGTTCACTGAGAACTACTGGGTTGGTGCCTAATGGAACACATCCTAGTTTACTAGATTAAGCGAGGATTATTCAATGCCATTGGTGATGGCTGTTTTATTTCCCATATGTTTAATTTCCATTAGCCATAAATTCCAACTATATATTCAGCAACATCTTGAAGTGGATGTTGTGGAGGCTGGTTCAATATGGAAAACAATATTATTAATGGATTAATACTGGTAGTGCAACCATAGTAAATCAGGACTTGAAGCTGAGAATCTAAACGACTATCAGTCAGTCATCGATCACATGCAACCTAGAGCCTGTCATATATATTCACTGCCTCAAGTAGATATACTTCATTAACACCAGTTTTCTCTCAACCTATTCTTACACCAGCTATCGTTCACCACAAAGATAAACTGTAATACATCAATGTTTCTAACGTTTATATGTTCATCACGAAATATGGAGGTTCAAGGTTTAATCTTTGGTGTGATCTGAAGTGTCTATTGTTGAGAAACTTCTTACCAGTGAACCATGATTTTCAATAATCCATACAAACCTCTTCTTTTAGAAACATTAATTACAGACATCTCCATCGTACTCATCTGATTTAATCTTGATAAAAAACCGGACATCATCTACAAAATAAACGATTCCAATTGCGAAAAAGACTACATCTGACAAAGTGAACTCTCCCTTCATCTTTGCATACATAGACATCAATTAGCGTTCTAACGTAGACGACTATGGACATACATTCGACTGGAAAAAATGTTTTAATCTTGGAAAGAATACTAAAAACAAAAGAGGACTTTCTAAAGCTTGGCATTCATATCAATTAGCAATCAATAAACAAATCGAGATCGATTCAGTCTATCAATCAAATAAGAAAGATCATAGACAGTCAAAACAAAGAGGCAGATAATATTAGATTAAAGGTCAACAATAACCAGTCAAGATCGAGGTCGACAGGACAAGCTGTGAATTATATGTGGTGAAAGTCAAACACTTCACTTCTACCTGAAGTTTGTGTTGATGACGTTGTTTAAAAGAACAATGAAAGCTCAACGACCATACCATCGGACTTAGAGAAGATAATCCCATCAAAATCATCCACCTAAGCTACAAATCCTCCCCCATCATCTTGAAACTTAAGGTATATTTATTAAGATTGTATTTCATTTTTAGAAATATCATAATTATATTTTATTGTATGTATCTTTTTTAGATATAAGAACGACAAGTAAGATTTACATTATTTTGACTGATTTCACTTTGTTCGGGTTCATATTAGACTGTTGGTTGTTTGAATCTTCCCATTGATGTCTACAACTCATATGTGCATCCAATGTGGTTTGCCTCAATATTGCCTTAAGTCACAAGCATTATGAGCAGAAACGGATAGTGGCTAGCATTGTAATTCAGGATGGCGTTTAGTCCTACTTTAAGACTCGTGATCTGGGTATGCTTAAATCCCAGAGTTGGTGTTCACTCCTGGACTCGAACCTAGTACCATTCGCATCAAACGCCATTGTGTTATCCATTCAGTGACTGAATCCAGATATTAATACTTATATATGTATATATATATATATATCTTGTTATATCTTGTGGCCGAGTGGACGACTAGTTGATGGGTGAGGTGATGAGACCGCCAATTAGAGAGCAGGAAATTGTCGATTGGAACGGTGACACACGAAACCGTACGAGCAGACTAGAGTGCTAACCGGTCCTACGATCTGCCTAGCCCAGCCAGTTAAGTCCAAAACACCAATAACAGCCTCAGTGGTATGAATCATTGTATTTCAAACATACTAAGTTTATATACTAACCAAACAAACCATATCGACCCATAAAATAGATAATAACATTTGTACAGTATTTAGCCGAATGTGGCTGTGAATAGTAATCAATAAACTGATGATAACTCAAGGATCGTATGATAATAAGTCAAAGGTCAGAATAAAGTTAGTGATAAGAGGAAACGAATATGATTAGGTTAATTACAATAGGAAATATACATATTATATTGACCAATAAATAGTCCTCAAAAGTTACCATTCGTAATTCTCTTCGGGATACAACAAGTTTGGGGTAATCTTCAAACCATTTTCGAAGAGTAAAACAAAATTTATATATTCAACGAAGACTTGGTTAATGCAATCCGATTTATTCTATAGTGCGAAATATTGAAAATAATGCACTAGATACATCATTTGCACATCTTCCTTGAATTAACTCTTACAAGCTGCATCGTTCTTTCATTCCTAATTCTACCCAGTCTCCTTCTGTCTTCTTTTCTTTCTTTTCATTTTCATCTTCTATCAGTAAGAAACTTACTTCCAGTTGCTAATACCTACTACTTATATCCGTCTGTATAAGTAGCACACACCAGTTGAAATGAATGTTTCCTGTGATGTTACATCATTTCGGTTGAATAGTTCAATCGTTCTCTTGAACCAAGGAATAGTATAAATGATTTGACACTACAGATATTTAAAAACAAATTTAATGTGAAACTATGATTTTCATTTATATCTTACTGAACTCAAACATCAAAGCTTCACTTACTAACAGGGTAATCGATTATTCGCCGATAATATGACCAAATCTCTACTGATACACTTCGACGAACAACTATTTCTGTGAGCTTTTAAATGTGATGTGGGAATAGAGTTACAATCAGGATTCACAAGAATATTTTAGAATTATATACACTGATTTTTTATGGGAAGATCGACTTATTATCTAACAAGTTGTTCTATCATCTTAGTTGGTTTTTTAGTACATCAATGGGAAGATTCAAACAAACAATACTAATTGAATTTAAATTTCACCCCATTGCACAAGCAAATGGCTATCAGGACTCAGTGACCGAGTGGATAACGCGATGGCGTTTGAAGTAAAAGGTACTAGGTTCGAGTGCCAGAGTGAACATCAACTTTAAGATGCTGATGCATCCACCTGACGAGTCCCAAATAGGACGAAACGCGCGTCCTGGATTCCACTACTAGCCACTATTCATCTTTGCTAATAATGTATGTATTTTCCGAAACAGTTCAGAAGTAACGATAAAATGCCATTCTCTTATGTAGACAATTAGTTTGTGTATGAATATGAAAAATGAGAGGAAGTCACCAAATTCTAAATTATCGTAAATTATGCTAACATGCTCGTTTTCGACGTTATGATAAGTTAATACACCATTCTATTTTATATAGTTGAAATCATTAGTCAATTGAAGCTAGACCACCATGGAAAACCTGGAAACACTGGACACCTGCTCAGTAGTCTAGTGGTTAAGCGCGCGAGACTGATAGATCCTGGGTTCGAATCTCGCGAGGTGGGATCGTGGATGCGCACTGCTGGGGAGTCCCAATATAGGACGAAACGGCTGTCCAGTGCTTCTATGGTGGTCTGGCTTTAATTAACTCATGATTTTAACTATATAAAATTACTAAAATCACCATTCTATATATAAAATTCATGCACATTATGAATGGACATCAATTAGGAGAAAGAGACATTTTCAAAAGGTGATTGACTCAAAAAGATAACAGTACGCTGACTAGTTACTAAATTTAGCATAGATTATCGAAATTTTTCTTAGAAGTTATCACTGATTATGATGAATATGGTCTCGTTATATCGTGGATTGACTAGAAACATGAATTTAGATTATTCGGCATCCAATTAAATTGGTCTATAGACAAAACATTTAAGCTGTAAGGTCTTAAAGTTTATCGATTCATGATATAAACCATCTATAAACTGAACAATCTCCATGATCCTACCCATGTAATTTATGATTGCTTGTGTTTTGTATGTGGGGCTGGGGATAGCAAACAATACGAAACACGTCAGTTTCATTCACAACTTACCGGAGAAACTTTTGATCTGACCATTTTATACATATATATACTTTGAATTAACTGCATACTAGGTTTATATGTACGTATGTGTGCATCATTTCGAAAATTTTTAACCCAGAAAGTGGAATCACAAACGGATACAATTAGTTCTGTAATTCAAATTAGGATTGGTATGAATAGAATTAGTATTAGAGGCTACTGCTACTATTCATATGCATAATCATTGTAATGGTCAAATATAACACTGAATTGATGGGAAATAGTTTTTTTCTCTTTGAACAATGAAAAAGTGTAAACTGCTTTCTGATTGAAAAATGGGATGCCGACTCAGTGGTTCTAGAGGTTAAGTGCTCGCGCACAAGACTGATAGGTCCTAGGTTGCAATTTCGCGAGGCGGAAACATGGATGAGCACTGCTGAGGAGTTTCAC
The DNA here is from genome assembly GCF_000237925.1 of Schistosoma mansoni. NCBI lineage: Eukaryota > Metazoa > Platyhelminthes > Trematoda > Strigeidida > Schistosomatidae > Schistosoma > Schistosoma mansoni. Next base: position 3,140,298 of record NC_031500.1, read on the forward strand.
AATAAGATGAAATGGTCATCCAGTACTCCCAGGTTTCCCATGGTGGTCTAGCTTCAATCGACTTATGATTTCAACTATGAAAAATTACTGTTTTTTATTTTGTAGCTAAAGCGTCAAGACCAAGTGAGTAATAGTTCATAATTTCTATTCATGATAGGATAAATGATTTACAAATACATTTTTTTGATAGTGTGCCAGGTTGAACACAGGTTGAAATTGTTCGTCCCCCTCCCCCCCAAAAGAACAGTATTAAATCACACATTTCTCACTTACCAAGTACTGATTTATGTACTAGGCTTTGAACTACATTTTTATGCCTGAAGGTTATTGATTTTAACTAGATACCTGAACTAAACTGACTGTAGAATCCCGAACTGCAGTTACTAAGCATACTAATGTAAACTAACTACTTTCCACCAATGAAAATTACTACTTAATTGATGTTTATTTTCCAGTTCTGTGAATGATTCATTATCAAACTCATTGAAATCAATTGAAATAATTCTTCGAGACTGGTAGGTCCTGGGTTCGAAACTCGCGAGAGCGGCTTCGTGGATGCGCACTGCTGAGGAGTCCCATAATAGGACGAAACGGCCGTCCAGTGTTTCCAGGTTTTCCATGGTAGTCTAGCTTCAATTGACTCACGCTTTCAACTTGGTTATTAGGTTAAAAGTGTTTACAAGTTTCATCTAAAATATATCTACATTTGACAAAATGATTCGTAAGACTTGAATGAGCCCAAAAATACTTTTAAAGTTGTTATAACTTGTGGCCTGTGTGCCCCGTTAATATATGATATGATAAATACCGCCAATTAGAGAGCAGTGATTTATTGATAGGATCAATGACACATGGAAACCGTACGAGCATTCTAGGGTACTTGTCGGTCGTGCTATCTGCCTAGCCCAGCCAGTTAAGTCTAGGACACCAATAACAGCCTCTGCAATATGAATCATTATACTTCAAACATACTGAGTTTATATATCAACCAGACAGACCACGTCGTACCATAATATAGAAAATAACATTTGTATAAGACTCGGCCCAAAGTGGCTGTGAATAAGGAGAATAATGATTAACAGACTGGGGATAACTCAAGAATGGTAAATCGTATAGTAATAGTTCATGGGTCAAAACAGAGCTTATAATCAGAGGAACATGAATATGAATAGTTTCATTATTTAACAATTATACTATAAAAATATGCACATACTATTGGCCCATAAATAGTTCTCAAAAGTTACTATTCATAATTCTCTTCAGGATATAACATCGGATGCAGCTCAGTGGTCAATCGGTTAAGTGCTCCGGTGCGAGACTGGTAGGTCCTGGGTTCGAATCTTGCAGGGCGAGATCGAGGATGCGAACTGCTAGGGTGTCCCACAATAAGACGAAACGGCCGTCCAGTGCTTCCAGGTTTCCCTTGGTGATCTAAAAATATATACATACATATGCGGCACACAAATCTCATTTGATTTGTGTGAGGGCTGTGATACTGCCCTGGTGCCCAAACCGAAGCAGGTAGTTTTCTTAAGGTACCACACCATCAGCTTTTGACTTAAAGATCTGATCCACAAGGTAGTGGAGTATCGTAAGGAGATGCAGTCACATGGTAGCCGGTAAACAACGATTGATTCATACTCCATTTGTTCCCTCAGGATACTGGAGCTCATGTACACCATTGGTTTGGAATGAGGGTTTTCCAATTCCCCTAGGTGGACTTCTCGTGTCCAACAACCCGGTTAAAGTAAAAGACACTCGCTTTTCGTCCTCTCAATTTCGTAAGCAACACCCCCGCCACGAGAAGGTAGTGAGTAGGACTTCCATGGCAGAGGCTATATACGCGTGTCCATGTGAGAGCATTTGGAGAGGGAGAGCGGACTCTCCCCACTCTCGGCCGTATCAGTATATTTGAGGGCTTCAATTGACTCATGCTTTCAACTATGAAAATAGATCATTTGTTTTTTGACTACATTATTAATTAAAATAGTTTTCATTCCCTAGTTACTGAAAAACAAGGACCATGTAAGTGAACCTTTATGCTTTAGGGTAAAACTATATATATAAGTCTCCTTAGTGAACAAGTAGATTAAGGTTTTGAAAATTTCATACTCCCTATCTCCATTTGTATTATTCAAAATACTTTTTTGAAGTTCACAGAAGTTAAACCATCCAGATACCTTGTTATATTCACGATTGTCACAGCCTGGAATGCTTTCGCGAAATTGTGGACACAGATGAATTCCCGAAATTCTGTTTATTCATAGTTTTAATAATTGAGACCATGATACAATTGAAGCTAGACCACAATCGGAAATCTGGAAGTACTTGACGGCCGTTTCGTCCTGTTGTAGAACTCCTCAGCAGTGCGCGCTCACGATGCCGCCTCGCGAGATTTGAACCCAGGACCGTTGATGCGCACTGCTGAGGCGTTCCACAATAGGACGAAACGTCCATCCAGTGCTTCCAGGTTTTTCATGGTGGTCTGGCTTCAATTGATTAATGATCTCAACTATAAAAATACTATAATATAAACAAAACCCCTTCTGATTTTATTCATAATTGTTTGAAAAGTTCGGAAAACTATACAGCTTGGTGTTTTCATCAACAAAATGAGGAACTGACCGTCGTCACTCACTTTGATCATTCGTTCAGTCTTTGAAATTATCAAGAGGATTGTTAATTAGTCAAATGAATAGGTGTTTATTAAACACACAAAGAATAAATAAAATAGAAAACGAGCCATTACACCGAACCCTTAAGCAGTTTACTCCAGGGATTCCAAATAATACTTTCTAAAAGTGAACAAAATTTACCAGATCCTAGAGAAAAGTAAATAATGGAATTAGACTATCTCATTCAATATATGAACTTACTAAAATAAGCTGTATACCATATGACGTATACTTATGTTACAATCGTTACATAACTATATTCACAATATAGAATGCATGTCCTATTTTATTTGACACTTATCAACTGAATATATCTGCATTCCAATGTTAATCTCCATACTCTTGATCCAACGTAATACCTTTCATCGGTAAAGCCAACATTTCATTCACTCAGTTACTAAATCCAGATACCCACTAACTTTTACAAGCTCGGCGAGACTATAATTTATGGACGAGACAATCAGTAGCATCTAATGGATTTCAAGGTCACAGCGCCAATTTCAATACCTGTACAGTTTCATGTCATGTACAATCGGTTCACAGAGGGTTTTAGAGAAAACATGACAATTAAGCGGCTACAATAAATGGAACTACCAAGAAGTTCCTTTATTTGTAATTGCGGTAATTATTTGACTTGTAAACCTTGCACAGACTACCCTGATGATGTTATCTTTCGATGTAATATATGTTCGAGGAAGTCTGCTAGAATAGAAACTTTTTTCTCTCGATCCAGATTAAGACTAAGGCAAGTTATAATAATTGCTGTGAACTGTATAATAAAAGCACTAGTATTATTGACTGCAATATTCGCAGATGTTACTGAAGCTTCGGCTGTTCAGAGGTATGTGTATTGTAGGGATATATGCGTAATTAAAATGACAAACTTACACAACCGGAGTACATACAAACAATATTGAATCTTTGTGGTCGATGCTGAGAGAGTTTTTGTGACCTTATCATGGCTCCAGAGACGGAGTATTATGGAGACATATGGATGAGTTCCTCTACCTTGTGCATTACGATTTTAAAACCATTGAACCTCTTTCTAATCTTGAAAAGTTTTTGGGCCATGTAAGAGAAGTGTACTCATTCTAATTCTTTGGTGTTTCTACTCTTTAGTTACTGTCTTCTTATTGGTTAATATTTCTCAAGGTCATATATGATCCTTTCAAGGTCGTCCATAAATAATAGTCTCGCGCTTCCACGGAGAAGTCTATTTGATTGATAGTAATATTCCCACTAATTAGGCAATAAAACAAAGAAATTTATTTATTTATTTGAACACATAAATATTAGTACCAGATATATATGCGCCAAACAAAAAACATTCATTTCGTTTAATTGTGTGAGGGTTACGATACTGTCCGGGTGCCCAGACCGAAGCAGGTGGTTTTCTTAAGGGGCCACACCCGGATCTGTCGACCTAAAAATCTGATCCACAATGCAGTAGAGCATAGTAAGGAGATGCAGTACCATGGTAGCCGGTGACCAACGATTGATTCATACACCATTTGTTCCATCAGAATACTGGAGCCCATGTGCACCATTCGTTTGAAATCAGGGTTTTCCAACTTCCATAAATGGACTTTCCGTGTCCACCAACCCGGTTAAATCTTTGGACATTCGCTTTTCGTCCTCTCAATTTCGTAAACAACAACACCCCTGTAGTGAGAAGGCAGTGAGTAGGACTTCCCTGGTAAAGGCTGTATACGCGTGGCCATGTGAGAGCATTTCGAGAGAGAGGGAGGCCCTCCCCATTCTCCGCCGAACCAGGGCATTTGGGGGCGAAGAAAGCATCTACATATTTATAGACTGAAGTACTTATTATCATGTTACAGTTCTATTACATTATGATGTAATAAATGTATACTTACCTTTTAATAATATGATTTGTATTTTAGTTTTCATTAATAATTATGATAGTAAGTTCTATGAGAATATTCACTCGCTTAATACATGACTATCAAGAACCATGGTAATCATAACAATGTGAACTGGAGATTTATTGACTTTTTGAAACGTGACATCATTATACTAAACTACACTATACTAATCTCATATCATGGTTAGTGTAAATGGAAAACTAATGTAAGTCATAGGTTCAATCCATGGCGGGGTCGTGATTATTCAATGTCTAGGAATCTCATATTGATAGGGAGCAACTGTCCAGCAACACAAAAGATTCAAGTAATATTCAAAATGAGATCATTTTTAAAGAAATGTTTATGTATGCAATTCGTTTTTACATTTTTCTGATGTGTTTATTAGTTACTCAGTTACTTAATTACTCCTGTTATCCCTCGTAGAAGAGCATAGACCGCTCACTAGCATTCTCCATCCAACTCTGTCCTGAACAATCCTCTCAAGTTCTTTCCAGTTACTATTCATCCTTTTCATGTCGGATTCTAATTCTCGACCCAGTGGGCTCTTTGATCTTCCTCTTTTCCGTTTCCATTCAGAATTCCAAGTTAGGGCTTGCATCGTGATACTGTTTGATGATTTCTTCAATGTATGTCCTATCCACTTCCAAAGTCTTTTCTTAATTTCTTCTTCAGCTGGAACTTGGTTTGTCCTCTCTCACAGTAGGCTGTTTCTGACGGCATTCAACCAATGAACATCGAGTATCTTACGTAGACAGCTGTTTATAAATACCTGCACGTTTTTGATAATGGTTGAAGTAGTTCTCCAAGTTTATTAGTCATATATATGACAATTATACTTTCATGCTCATAATAAAAACACTTCAAAAAGTCCTTTGATCTGAAAAAAAACGAACATTTAAACGTGAAAAGAAGAGTCATGTTGATAACAAACTCCGCCTGTAGCCCCTCCTAGGGCTACTGCCGGTCCCAAGCCCGGATAAAGGAGGAGGGTTGGGTATAGGGTTATCGACCCCATCCCGTAGAAAACTGACTTGCTAAAAAAACACTAACCAGAAAAAATGATTCAAATAATTTAAACTCTGCCCTGGGAGTTGAAAGAAGAATTATGACGCCTCATGATGAAAGACGAGTTCCTTTGAAAGTCACGAAGCCGATGCCCATTCGTGATAACACTTGGTAGTAGATTTTGCTTAACTCGCGTTAGTAAATAACGGAATTAAAATAAGTCAGATACGAGAATGGATTTTTGAATGTGTATATATCATACGATCGTTGATTCAGACAAACAATCGGAGAAACGGAGTGAGAAGAGAGTTAATCGAAATAACGCGCAGCGGAGAAGGCATGTAAGCCAACTCGATTTAATCAAGCGTTACTAGATATTTATAGTCAGATAAAGATAAGTTGCAGACATGTGACGAATAAGATAGGAAATGCGCACATATACGCTGACATATAACAACAGTCAAGGTTGGTAAGTGAATAATTTACAGGGCTAAAATGTAGCTTGAGGAGAATGGATAAGTTGGTTAGTCTAGAAGTTAGAATAAGCTATGTGGGCTTAACATAGTAACAGACATTAGTTAATGGTTGCTCAATTTCGTGGATTCGTTGAAGTTAGACATTAACACCGTTGAATGTCGGCCGACTCAGTGGTCTGGTGGTTAAACGCACGCGCGCAAGACTAATAGGTCCTGGGTTCGAATCTCACGATGCGGGATAGTGTATGCTCACTGCTTAGGAGTCCCATAATACGATAAAACGGTCGTCCACTGCCTCCAGGTTTCTCATGGTGGTCTAGCTTCAATTAACTCATGATTCCAACTATATAAATTGCTAAAATCCCCACAAAACCCCCTATTGAACTTTATTCAGTTCATTACTGTTATAGCGTTCCATTTTACAAGCTTCAAATTATTTGAACGGATCAACTTAAATGATCAGCAACACAATTTCCACACTTGTATGCTATTTAATATGCACCAACTTTATGCTCTGCGTCTGAATGTAAGAAGGTAGATCAACTTTTTGAGGCAAAAAATAATACAATAATCTGATAAAAAATCGATTAAATGATGAGTACATATGATTGGCCATGAAATGTCTTTCATCTTCTAGGAATTAGAAACAAACTACTGCTAGCTCATTCGTCCGAAAGGCAGAGAAATATATGTTTATGCCGACTCGGTTATTCAATAATGCCTTCTCACTTTCAGTCTTTTCACTCAAGTGGCTTGTTAGATTCGTATTAGGGAAGTTTATGTATCAGTGTCAAAATTTAGACGCTGAAAGTAACGATACTGTTACATTGAGAAAATGGATTATATTCAGTTAACATATTATGAAATATCGTATATCTGTAGTCTTAGTGTTGTGAAGAAACATGATATCCTCAGAAAAACGGTAGTTTAAAACATCTATCATTTAAATTTAATTTTTAATGCGCAAAGATGGACAGTGGCTAGCAGTGTGACGCAAGTTTCGTCCTATTCGGGAGTCGTCAGAAGGATGTACCTTCATCTCAGAATTGATGTTCACTCTGGGACTCGAACCTAGCACCTGCTTGCACATTTTCCTGTCGTTGATATTTTGACTGTTGTTCCACTACTATTGCTTGACATATTTTCATCATATATTGATTACCTTGATATAGCCATTATTACACAAATGAATACAGAATAAATAGAATATGTCTAGTAGTAGTGATTTGACAAAATGCTTATTAAATCTATCAATATCTCACTCATTTCAACTCCATAAAATAACATCAAACTCTGGGTATACATGAGAATAATCAGGAGCCTCGTATTTATTTCTTTATTTGAACGCTAAATAATGGTACAAGGGGGCACCAGATATGTATGCGCCACACAAAAATTTCACTTTATTTGTACGAGAGCTGTAATACTGCCCGGATGCACAAACTGAAACAGGTGGTTTTCTTAGGGAGTTACACCCTGAGCCTTCGACCTTAATGTGTGATCCACTAGGCAATGGAGCATCGTGAGGAGATGCAGTTCCATGGTAGCCAGTGAATAACGATTGATTCATACTCCATTTGTTCCTTCAGGATCCTGGAGAAAATGTGTACCATTAGTTTGGAATTGTGCTTTACCAACTCCCCTAGGTGGACCCACCATATCCACCAACCCGGTTAAAGCAACGGAAATTTGCTTTTTATCCTCTCAGTTTTGTAAACAACACCTCCGTCACAACAAAGCAGTGAGTAGGACTTCCCTGGCAAAGGCTGTATACACATGGCCATGTGAGAGTATTTCGGTGGAGAGGGCGGGCCCTCGCTACTCTCGGCCGTACCATGGCATTTGGGGGCAGGAACTTTGTAAATGAATGAAATGTCTTAGCTTATCTTTATAGTGGTTTTAAGTTGCTTGTTCTTGTTTTTATTATTATTTTTTCACTGGTTATTATGCCCAATATCATTAGATGTAATCCCTGTCTCCTGAAATTTTTTTGATTACTTAATAATCTATATACTATTTCTTATAGTTACATTTCGTCAGTGGTCTATTTACTCTGAAGAAGTCGCTTACATTAAGTTACGAAACGTCAGGAATACAATTTTTCTACTTGTTAGGATATAACAAATATATGTTTGTTATTAAAACTTTCTATTCAATGTTCAATGTATTTGAAACTATCAAGTTCAACCCTGGCATGGATATTTATTTAGGAGTAAATAATCAATTCTAATATTTAGTAGGTACGAGGGGACGTATGCGTTGTAAGTTAAACAGTGTTTATTATTTCACTTGTTGTTGTTTACATGTATCTTCCCATTGTTATTTAGGGATGCAATTGATTAGTCTCTTTCTTATTGGTATATGTGCATACTGTGCATATTACCTTAAGATTACCTGAAGTCACAAGCTTTACAAGCAAGGATGGATAGTTGCTAACTATGTTTATTACTGAGATAGGATGGTGGTTGGAGGTGTTCAACAGGAAACCTTAAATCCGTGGCACTCGTCAGCAAGGTGTACCTGTAATCTTGAGGGAACTGGTGCTCCCTGATGGATTCGATCCCGTATCACTCAGCTTCACTGTCAGAGACGTTACCACTGAGCTATCAGGACGGCGACCAACCTCCTGTAGGACTGAGATGTAATCACAATTGATTGATCACTGGATGGTGATCAACGTCATTATTATTATTATTATTATTATTATTATTATTATTAGCTCTATTCAATATTATATTATTTGGTACAAAATCGAATTCTCAGCCTAAAGTATTTCAACATGTCTACGTTTCTTATTTCTTCGTTGCTCCTGATGATAAATATTCAGTGATCGCCAGTTAGATGTCAGCAGTTCAGTCAATCGACATATGAATAATGTATATTTTTTTTGCTGCATGTTCCCAGCAAACATGATATTTCTGGTTAGGCCTTTTGTAACCTTTACAGCGAAAGGTTGTACAGTTTTCAGAAACGCACCTGAATAGGTTGTGTGCTTAATAGCCATAATGATATATTAAAACAAACAATATTAGATAACTTGTTGAAATATATAGATGACGGGAAACAGGTAGCCCAGATGTTTAAGCAGGCCGCCAAGTAAATCAGGTCATGCATGTTAAGTCCTTGTTAGTGCTGATCGAATGCTATCGATCAAGTTCATTACTTATCAAGTTTATTACTTATGATCTACGACAAATTTTTGATTTATCGCTACATTTCTAAGTTAAAATATGGGAAGTTTTAGTAGTAAAGTAACATTTGATAGGTAAAAGTGACCTTTAGAAAACTGTTAGATACTTAGAATCATGCAACAAACAACTACGTTTCATGCTATTAACGCCGCTATTCACTCGACATATATATTGGTTGATGTTAGACCACCATTGAAAACTTGGAAGTACTAGCATGTGTCCACAGACATAAAGTTTCATTCTCTGACCTGAATGTTTAGGTTGTGGAGATTTTTTGTTGTTGTTGGTCTTTTGAACAATATCATCAACACAAACTTCAGATAGAAATGAAATAGGCTAAAGATCAAAAATAATCAATCGAAATTAATGTCAACAGGATAATCTGAGTGATATGTTAAAACATTCGTATACTTCGAGATGGTGGAGAAGATTTGTAGCTCAGGTGGGTGATTTGGATGGAGTTTTGTTCTCTGAGCTGGATGGTTTGGTCGTGGAGCTTTCATCGTCCTTCTGAACGACATCATCAGCACAAACTTCGGATAGAAGTGAAATGTTTGAATTTCTCCACATGTGATTCATAGCTTGTCCTGTGCACCTCGATGTTGGTTGGTTCTTGTTGACCTTAAATCTGTCATTGTTTATTTCTTTGTTTTGGTTGTATCTTTAATTGGTTTGATTTCTGTTCCTATGTTTCCACATAATTTTCCTGATTGGTTGATAAATTGGATTGATTTCAAGCACATTGATCACAAGCACTATAAGCAAAGATGGATAGTGGTTTGAACGCGCGTTTCATTCTATTTGAGACTCGTCAGCAGGATGTACCTACATCTCAGAGTTGATGTTAACTCTGGGACTCGAACCCTAGTAACTTTTGCTTCAAACACCAACGCGTTATCCACTTAGCTACTGAGTCCTGATATATTGACACATATACTTGTTAAGAACATTTATATATAAAAATAAAAGGTCAATTAGACTGGAAATGTGGGGTAAGAGTTGGCAAGGATAGTAATAATGTGAAAACGATTTGAAAACTAATCACTCTGGATAACAAGCTGGGTTAGTTTAAGGTGAGAACAAACTGTTTTTGAATATACAAACATGGTTTGAATTTTCGTATGGCGAAGGCTTCAACAAACCTTAGTATACGCCCTTTAACATTTTTATACAACACCACAAAAGCCGAGATAAGATCAATCTTATGGCCTGTTTCAATTATATGTTTAGCAATAGAGAATGATGGATGTTTATCCTGTACTCTTATCAGGTTATTTGATTCTATTTTTATATAGTTGTGATCATGAAAGAATTGAAGCTAGACCATCAAGGGGAACCTGGAAGAACTGAACGACCGTTTCGTCCTATTGTGGGACTCCTCAGCATTGCGCATCCACGATCCCGCATCGCGAGGCTCGAACCTAGGGGCTATCAGTCTCGCGCGCGAGCACTTAACCTCTAGACAACTGAGCTGGCCGACATCCAACGGTGTTAATGTCTATGAATGTATATAAATGTTTTTAACAAGTATATGTGTGATCAGATTGTTCGAAATGTATTGCACGGATATATCATCACATAGTTCTGATAATCTTCGTGTTCTTCTCACACTATCGAAATTCATCAAAGGTACCAATTGCTTTAAATATATAAATAAATTTATTGATTACTTATAAATAACCTAACTCAAATTGATGCTCACATCATCTATGATTTTAGATTATCCTGTAAATGAACGTGAGTAATCTACTCTACATACTATAATGAGTGAAATATAAAGTTGCTCCATTTTGAGCACTACTAGAAATCAGAGTGAGCTGGACAGCGGCTTTATCATAGTTTGAAGTTTCTTAGGACTATCTAATCATGACCTCACTGTGGATCAAAACCAAGACAGTTAGATCTCAGAAGGGATTCTTTGTGGAGATTTTAATTATTTTATAGTTGAACTCATGAGTCGATTGAAGCTAGACCACTGCTGAGGAGTCTCACCATTGGACGAAACGGCCGTCCAGTGCTTCCAGGTTTTTGATGATGGTCTAGCTTCACTCGACTCATGATTTCAACTATAAGAATACAGTTAGATCTCTTAGTGAGATCATAACTAATAGAAACACTAAGCATATATCTAGTTTCTTGTTTACAAATCTTATATATCTAATAACTATTATTATTTACTAGCTAAACTAATTTGTACACAAAGTAAGTTTCATATTTCACTCATTAACAGTTTATGAATAAATAAATGATGATACACTATTCACAATAGAAATCAAACAATATTTATGTCATAATGACTAAATAATCTATTATTCAATGTGGTGGAAAGCCTGAAAGAACTGAATGACTGTTTCTTCCTAGTATGAGACTCTTCAGCAGTGCGCAACCATGGTTCCGCATGCGGAACTCGGACCCATAACCTTCGGTCTGGCAGGAGAACGCTTAACCTCTAGAACACTGAGCTGGCATCCAACGGTTAATGTAGAGGCAGTTAGTAACTGAAGACAACGGTAAACAGATGCGCAATATGGTGGATTGTTTGAAGTTAGACATTAACACCGTTGGATGCCGGCTCAGTAATCTAGATGTCAAGTGTTAGCGGGCGAAGGCGAACATTCTGGGTTAGAGTTCTGTGTGCGGAATCGTGGATGTGAACTGCTGAGGAGTGCTATACTAGGACGAAACGGCCATGCACTGCTTCTAGGTTTGAATCGTGGTCTAGCTTTAATCGATTCATGAATTCAACCATTCATAAATTTTATGAGATAAGCATAATATTTAACACCGTTGGACCCAATGAATATAGACCATATCATCCCTGTTAAATATAAAGAGGGATTATATAATTCACAAGTAACAGCTTATTGGCTTGCATTTGTAAATGTCGAAATAACTATCGATGTTAAGTATACTTGAATCGGTCTGTAGGTCAGCTGAATTTTCAAAATTTGAATTCAGAATAAACATAAACTCTAGTAGTTGAGTTCATGAGTCCATCTAAGCTAGACCACAATTGAAAACCTGGAAGCACTGTACGGCCGTTTTGTTCTAGTATAAAACTCTTTAGAAGTGTGCATTAAAGATCTCACAAGCGTGACTCAAACGCAGGACCTTAGGTCCCACGTGCAAACGCTTAACCTCTAGACTACTGAACCGGCGTTCAGCTTTGTTAATGCCTCACTTTAATAGTGGTATAGCTGAGATGGACTCATGAATTCCACGATTAAAATTACTACAATCTCCACAAATCTCCATTTTGATAATAGATATAGATGATAAACGAGGCAGCTAATACAATAAAATTACTTCTCAAATCACATATTTAGTTAGACAATATGTAGTATACAAAATGACATGAATTACATCAGAAATAATGAAAGGGAATTAAATTATTCATATTAATCACAATAACCGAATTAGATGAGTGTGATGATTGTATTTGACCACAGATGCCTTAGAAATATTGCTCGCATCTGCAGGGATCACCGGGTAGGCAATTGTGAGGTTAGATACAGAATATTAGGGATTGATGGTGAATCAGTTGATGAGGTTCTGAATCATCATCGAGTGAGATGGTTGGGCCACGTGTTACGTATACCTGAACACCGATTACCACGACGCACTATGCTGACTAGTGTAGAGGATGGTTGGAAGAAAGTTAGGGGTGGCCAAACGAAAACGGGGCATCAAAGCTTGAAGTCACTAACTTCTAGTCTGAGCCATGTTGGTAGATGCAGACTAATTGTTTGGGGTCCGTGTGACTATCGTAACCAATGGTTGGAGACTCTAGGTGACATGGCTCAGAATCGATCACAATGGCGTAGGTATATACACTCTTTATCTTCCCTTAAACTATGACATTAAAATTGCTTCATAACGTTCTTCCTTCCTATACTATATCCTTATACACAACCTTTCTTTCATATATTACCACAATTAAATGAACTACTTCTATGAATTTGGTGTTCATCTTGTTGTGCTAATGAGGTATGTCAACTTGGACCGATGCATAAATGTGCCTAGTCCTACGTTGTAGCTGACTGACTGATAATATAACGGGTGATATGTCTACTAGTAGAATTGGATCATCTAATAATTGAAATCAGTATTCACTTAATTGCTTTGACGTTATTCGTAATAACCAAAGGAGCTGAATGTGAAGTTATTTTCTTTCAGTGACTTGTACAGACGAAATCGACAGCATTAAAAGCTTCAGCTTTAAAAATTAGTAATGAGCGGATAGACTTTATTTAATCTGTCATCAAACAATGAAACCGTACAAACAATAGGCAAGAATTCATGCTTATCATTCATAGACCATCTTCTTGTTGCTTAAAACCCATCGACTAGTCAAGAGTGAACTCATATCTACAGGTAAAAATCCGTCTTTATTATTGTCAAATAATTAGAAGAACTAACCTTCATGTCAATAACATAGTACTGGATCGGTGTACTTGGTCTTTTATTCTGAATGTATACTTTGTATAAAATTTCACTAATTTTCTGATGACTATCTCGAATTATGATAGGGTTGAAGATTTATTTAAAAAACATAGACATTAGTACAAAGAAGGAACCAAATGTATATGAACCACATAACTCATTATATTTGTGCGAGATCTGGGTGCTGTCCGGGTGCCCCAAAAGAAACAGGTGGTTTTCTTAGAGAGTCATACCACGAGTGATTGACCTAAAGGTTTAATCCACAAGATAGTGGGGCAACGTAGGGAGATGCAGTCTCATGGAAGCCGGTGACCAACAATAGGTTCATACGACATTTGTTCCCTCGGGATCCTGGAGACCATATGCACCATCAGGATTTTCCAACTCTCCTAGATGGATACTCCGTATCCATCAACCCTGTTAAATCGCTGGATATTCGCTTCTCGTCCTCTTAATTTCGTGAACAACACCCTTGCTGCAAGAATGCAGTGATTAGGACTTCCCTTTCAATGAATGCATATACGTATCCATGTGAGAACATTTCGAGGTTGAGAGCTGGCTTTCCTCACTCTCAGCCATACCAGGGTCGAAATATATATGAGATGATGTGAATGTGATCATAAGTATTACAACTTAGTGCTTGCACTGTAAAATCTCATAAGCATTCCTTCAGACATCGGATTAAAGTTATCAGTAAAGTGTTTTGAAAACTGTTGAGTTTCATCAAGATCATGAACCGATCAATGTTGGACCACCATTGCCCTCAGGTTTTCACTGGTGGTAGAATTCCGATCAGTTCACATTCTCAATGATTAAAAAGTGTTTATTTTATGGCAGAATGCAGGATTCTACTGTCTCTTTTTTATGAATCATATCATGAACATATTATAGTACTGCTGTGTATGCTACTTATGTTGATAGGTAGAAGTAGTATGTAGCATTAATCGATAGTGGAATCCACACCAACTGAAGATTGGGAAGATTTAATTGAAGAAAACAAAAAAGCAATTGTAATAACAACAGAATTAAAAGAATTATGAAGCATATGAAAGACAACTAATTGGTCTTCTTCACCTATGTTCTCGTTTACTACAGTACTACCTATGAGTTAACATTTCTCATATTCATACTATTTGTAATATTTGTTATAGGTGGTGGAATCATCAAATGTTGTAAGTTCATTACACTATATAATTACTGTTCATTAGGTTTTACTAACATGTAATTATAAAACCATTATGAAATTTATCCTTGATCGAGATCATGAATGGATCAGTGTTCGACTATCATTGAAGACCTGGAAGCACTGGATGACCGTTTCTTCCTGGTATGGAACCTCTCATCAGTGTTCATTCACGATCCCATACACGGGATTCAAACCCAGGACTTTCGGTTTTTCTCACGAACGCAAACCAGTGCTTCCAGGTTCCTAATGATGGTGTAACACTGATACATTCATGATCTCAATCAAAACTAAGCAATTCACAACTGTATATTAACAAAATTTATCATTATCAATGGTTTCGATGTAACTGTTTATAGGCTGATTAACTAAAGAAAACACAATATTTTTTAAATAGTTGAGATCATGATTCAATTGAAGCTAGACCACCATGGAAAATGTGGAAACACTGGACAGCCGTTGCGTCCTAGTGTAGGATTCTTCAGCAGTGTGCAGTGTGGTCTGGCTAAATTGACTCACGAATTCAATTATAGAATTACTAAAATCTCCCCAAAAACCCCCTTCTTATATTAAATCAACTTATGCCTCGCTAGTGACCTGGCTTTCAGAAGATATTTCATGGGAGTTTCCAGTGGAATAGTTCACCGGGTCTGTTGTGAGATAGTAACTCACTAAAGACAATGGTAGATGGTTGCTCAATTTCGTGAATTGGTCGAAGTTTTACATTAACAGTGTTGGATGCCAGCCGGCTCATTTGTGTAGAGGTTAAGCGTTCGCGCGCAAGACTGATAGGTCTTGGGTTTGAATCTCGCGAGGCGAAATCGTGGATGGCCGCTGATAATAAATCCCACACTAGGATGAACCGGTCGTCCAGTGCTTCCAGGTTTCCTATGGTGGTCTTGCTTCAATTAACTGATTATCTCAACTACAGAATTTGCTTATAATTAATGCTTAATTAACAATGAAAATTACACATAAAGCTTATTCATTATGATGTAGATTCTATTCAAAACAATAATTACATATTAGAGATTCAACTGAACTATATCATGAACAGTCCTAATATTCAGAATCATTTCTTTTATATTCTACATTACAGATTATGTAAATAAAGGTAAATTAGACGATAAACTCAATAGAATTATTATTATTATTATTATTATTATTATTATTAGTAGTAGTAGTAGTAGTAGTAGTAGTAGTAGTGTGGTAGTATATGGTGTTGGTCAAACATAGAATGTATTTTCGCAGAAGACCGATGAGGAAAGAACTGAAACGAAGCGCAATCCGTAGGAAAATGCACGAACAATGGAATTAAAGAAGAAACAGTGAAGATTGAGACTAATGGTTGTTAGTTTGCAAATTAACTGTTCATTGTATGGTTATCAGAATTTACTGAGATAGTCTGTAATGTTTGCTTAAATACATTCGATTGTTCCCAGTCGTGTTCTGTTCACTACAGTAGTAGTACTAGTACTAGTAGTTAGGCCCTAGATACCTTTCCGTTATTCATGACTTCATTTGAATCATCTTTGTCAATATATATAATCTTTGAATAGAGGCGATGATGTTGGTTGTGGTGATAAAATGATGATATTTAGACGTAATGATGACTAACAATTTAACTCATTGATATGTCTTGGTTATTGTAGTTTCCCTGTCGCCACTGATAAGTCTTGCTGATTGAACGCCATACTCACATCCTAAGCTAGTCTCGGAACCCCCAAGCTAGAACTACACAGCGACTTGAACACGACAGAAAAGGTGCAAAATATACGAGAAGCACTTTACTTCAAAGGTTCCTTCTTTGTACAGAAAATATAAGGTTTTTATAGTATCTTAGATGTCCTTGGGCTTTCCTGAAAATTCTAGAATACTACTAAACATAGTAGCAGTATAGTAATCAGCCAATCAGAACCTGTATATGTGACTTTTCATTTTCGCGACATTTCTAGCAAAACTTCTAATCAAACGCTGATTGGATAAAAGGCTTCCTAATGTTTTCCTGAGCTTGTCATGTCTATTGTGAGAAATTTACAGAATCATCTCAACACTCATAATGTTAGTTTTGTCCTAGTGATTATCCAGTTTTATAGTTTATAATAAAGGATGGATTTTAACTAAACAAAAAATTAGGTAGTATGGAAGTACTGTTTTATCTACTAAGTCCTAACTCATTAGTTCAAAGGAAAATCATTCACTAAGAGACTTGTGGATCATAGGTTTGATCCTTACTAGGATTTTGGATGTGGTAAATAGAGAATCAAACAGCTATTTAATATTATCTTCATTAAGTAATTGTCTTTACAACAGACACAGTTGAATATCACTGGTCACAGCTTCTCAATAGAACTCGAGGAATCACCTCATGAATTCAACTATTAGGAAAATACTACAGTATCCACAAAACACCATTGTGATAATAATAATCATATGAATTCATGAGGTATATCCTAGAGTTTTAGTGAGAAGCCATAGCCAGTGGATTTCAACTGTAACTTGTAGTGAACGAGAACACAAGTGGAGACAATCGAATGTATTAGAATACAAAATTACAGAATCTCATAGTAAAATCTGAGAACCATACAGGAAATACTTCGTTTGTAAAATGTCAGTCAACCAATTGTTTCAGACTTCATTGTTCATTCGTCTCCACAGCAATCACTCTCTGTTCTCAGTCTCTTTTCTTTGATCATCTTAACCTTCTGCCTCTAGGCATTACACTTTCTCAGAAGGGGGTTTTGTGGAGATTTTAGTAATTTTATATAGTTAAGATCATGAGTCAATTGAAGCCAACCTGAAAGAACTGGACGGTCGTTTCGTCCTATTGTAGGGCTCCTCAGCAGTGCGCATTCACGATCCCGCCTCGCGAGATTCGAACTCAGGACTTACTACTCTCACGCCAGAGCACTTAACCGACAGACCATTGATCCGGCTGATATCCAACGGTGTTGATGTCTAACCTCAACCACAATAGGACGAAACGGCCGTCCAGTGCTTCCAGGTTCTCCATAGTAGTCTAGCTTCAATTGACTCATGATCTCAACTATATAAAATTTCACTTTCTAATGATGACACATACTACTTATATCTGTCAATATCAGTAGAACACATCACAATCTAACAGTATTAAATTCATGATATCTGCAATAAATTTTGGTAAATACTCGTATGAATTGCTAATCAGCTTAAACAGTACAATTTTTTCGTGATATTTAAACACGTGAATCTTCAATAAATTCCAATCCCTCGAAAACTGTCATCATTTACCTTCGCATGAATTGACTCTACAAGTTATTATATCATAGTAGCTGGTATGTTTGCCAAAATAGATTCCAATTTTTTTTTTGGTGTGCAATAATTGTTACATTGTTACTCAATTATATTGACATGTGAATCAATTTTCAACACTTGCATTATTTTTATGAGATTAATATCAACGTTTATGATAAGATTTATTTAGTTTGACGGAGGATAGATCATTGAGAAGTTATGAAATCTAGTTGTATATAGTTTCAACGATGACTAATGAGATCAATCGACAATAATCCTTGCAATCTATATATCTACACAAATTACAGAGCCTAGATCATGGTCTTGATACAGATATATTTGTGTGGCCCTGTGAGGATTGATAAGTTTTTGTTTCAGATCATGAATCGGTCTATGTTAGGCCATCATTGAAAACCTGGAAGTATTAAACAGCCGCTTCGTCCTTTTATGAGAGTCCTCAATAGTGCAAATCTACGATCCCACATGCAGGATTCAAACCCAGGATCTTCGGTAGAATGCGCGAACACTTAACCTATAGACTACTGAGCTATCCGTCATCCAATGATGTTAATATCTAACTTCAACTAGTTCACGAAATCGCGTGACAATCTTCGATTGTCTGAGGTAGATATCTGTCTTTACGTGATACGGATTAGCTTCCAGGTCTTCAATAGTGGTCTAATATCGATTGATTCATGATCTCAATCAAAAACATATTTATATCTGACAAATTTTAACATCGTAGTGAAGAATATGGTAATAACATAATATGAGTAGTAATATGTAATGATCTGGGAAGCTGGTTTGTTTTTTCCCATAAAGAGCTGTTGCTGAGGATATCCGGTCAGTGAATGTTGAGTGATTTGCGTAACCAACTGTTTATAAATACTTGTACCTTGTTGATGATGGTTGTAGTAGTTCTCCAAGTTTCAGCTTCATACAGTAGGACTGTCTTGACTTTCGTATTAAACATTCTGACTTTGATATTGATGGGTGGTCTTTACTCCTCTACGAGGGGTAACAGGCGTAAGTGAGTAAGTAAGTGAGAGTCTATTAAACTGATAACTTTTGTCATTAGCTAACGTACTTACTACTTATTTATTTTGTTTATACCATTTTAAAAACATTATAGGTACTAGGATTCAACGTTTCAATGGAAACAAATTACTGTGGTTACTTTTAATATTGAATTTTCTATATTTACTAATCTCAAGATATTGATGAATAAAAGTTGGTGAAGATATTAGACCTAAATTGAAAAAAAAATTATCGATTTTAGGTTCCCGTTTTTTTTTTGGGTAAATGTTTGTACCAATTGATCAGTAAGTAACAATCAGTATCATAGTTGTCAAGGTGTCTTAGTGTTAGTTGGTCAATATTAAATTTGGTTATTAGTATAAATAATACAATATAGGATAGTTGAATAGGGATATCTATAATTGTGATGCTGCATGATACAGATTCAAACCTGATGGCAAGTATTAGTTTACTGAAGATGAGAGATCCATAAAACCTAGATTAAACATGATTCCTTCACTGTGGCTATAATTAATGGACAACCATTGAGCGATACTGAAGTGACTTTGAGAATGTTCAGTTATTAACCAGGAATAAATGAGGATTAAAAACCAATGTGAGGAATTAGAAATGTGATTTACAGTTGATGGTTAATGTTAGGAATTAGATTAAGGGTTTTCATTACGAACTAATATCAGCTAAAATCATAAAAAGCTATTTAACCAAATAGATGAACGAATTTCGCGCTGCAATTTAAAACCTTTTATCTTCTATCTGATTGGTTCTTCTATAAATTATAGTCTCGCCGCTGTTATTCACTAACTTACATCTGAAATTTAGTAACTTGGAAGAATTAATATACGACAGATAAATATCACTATTAAGATAAATTTTCAAGCAAAATCTAGAGGTTGAGCGATCGTGCGCGAGACTGATAGGTCCTAGGTGCGAATCTCGCGAGGTGGGATCGTGGATGCGCACTGCTGAAAAGTCACACAATCGGACGAGACGGTTGTCCAGTGCTTCTAGGTTTTCCATGGTGGTCTAGTTTCAACTGACCCATGATCTCAACTATTAAAGTTACATGAATACCCACAAAACCCCGTCTGATATTAATCAACATATGCTCTTCAGTGACTGGCTCAAAGAGGTATTTCCTGGAGTTCTAAGGAGAATCAGTGACCAGTGGAGTTCATCCAGGTCTGTTGTGAGATAGTAACTCACTGAAGACAGTGGTGGATGTGTCGCGAATCGGCTGAAGTTATAAATTGACACCGTCGAATGCCGATCGGCTCAGTGGTCTGGAGGTTAAGCGTTTTTGCGCGAAACTGATAAGTCCTGGGTTCGAATCTTGCGAAGCGAGATCGTGGATTTGCACTGCTGAAGAGTCGCACAATAGTACGAAATGGCCGTTCAATGCTTCCAGGTTTTCTACGGTGGTCTAGTTTCAAATGACTCATGATCTCAACTATTGAAACTCAAGTTACATTGGAAAACTAATTGAATGTCACTCTCTACTTATTCCAATAATATGATGCACTGACTAATTAGATGTGGTATGTGGAGTAGAAAATGTTTTAAGTTGCTGACCAATAAACTAAAATGTCAATTCGTAGTCAACCATTTATTACCCTGTATTGATTAAAAAGTCCCTATTGAAGAGGTTACATCAAATCAAATCATTCAAAAGACGGACTATAGGTTCATAGTATGCGGTAATAGTGTTAATGACTGGTTTCAAATCCAGCATTCAGTTTCCTATGCAAAAAGATGTAAACTAATATATTCTCCTCTATAATAGAGTGTGTTATTTTTGGCTTACATACAATGTATTACTTGTAGTTCGAATACTTAAATATTCACGAAGAAGATAAAATATCATGAGTTCTGTTATAACTTGTGCCATCTGGATGCCCTGTTATATATGACGTGGTGATTCCCGCAAGTCAGAGAGAAGTAAATTATCGATCAGAGCAATGATACACGAAACCCGTGAGAGCAGTCTACAGCACTTGTCGGTCCTGCTGTTCGCCTAGCCAAACCAGTTAAGTTCAGAACACCGATTACAGCCTCTACAATATGAATCATGATTCTCAAACATACTGGGTTTATATACCAAACAAACTGACCACATCGTACAATAAAATAGAAAATAACATTTGTACAAGATTTAGCCAAATGTGGCTGTGAATAGGGGGAATAGTAATTAATACACTGGGTATAACTCAGGAATGGTAAATCGTATAGTAATAGTTCATAGGTCAAAATAAAGCTTCTAATGAGATGATGCTGTTTGATGATTTATGTAATGTATGTACTATCCAACACTGACGCCTTTTCCTCATTTCTTCCTCAGCTAGAAGTTGGTTTGTTCTTTTCCACTATTGGTTGTTACTGATGATATCCGGCTAATGTATCTGAAGTTTTTTGTGTAGACAATTGTTTATACATACTTGCAAATTCTTGACGATGGTTGTAGTAGCACTCCATGTTTCAGTCCCGTACTATAAAACCAACTGTCTTGACGTTCGTACTGAAGATTCTTACTTTGAAATTAGTTGACAGTTGTTTTGACTTCCATATGTTCTTCAACTGTAAGAACGTTGTCCTCACTTTGCGAATCTCCGCCTTTACGTCAGCGTTCGATCCTCCTCGCTCACTAATAATGCTTCCCAGATACATGAAAGTTCCTTCCTCTTCCAGAGTTTCTCCATCAAGTGTGACTGAGTTAGTGTTCTCCGTTTTGTATTCGAGGATTTCGGTATGTGCTTTGTGTATGTTGAGGTCTACTGCTGCAGAGGCTGCTACTTCACTGGTTTTCTTGACCTGCATTTGTTGATGTGTATGGGATGGAAGAGCCAAGTAATCTACGAAGTCGAAATCGTATAGCGTTATCCAAGATCCCCATTGTATTCTGTTCACACGCTCAGATGTCAAGTTCCTCATAATCCAGTCAACTACCAGAAGAAGGAGAAAGAGTGGAAGCAAGAAGCCTTTTCTGACTTCACTCCCTACTGGGAGTGCGTCTGTGAGCTGTCCTCCGTACACAAATCTGCTGTGTGGTCCGTCATATTGTGGTGTGTGCTACTTATGTCCACATAAGTAGTATATAGTGGTGGTCAGACATAGAATGTATTTTGGCAGAAGACCGATAAGGAAAGAACTGAAACGAAGCACAATTGGTTGGAAAATGTATGAGCAATGGAATTAGAGAAGATGAACTGATATTTACACAAGGAACAGTGAAGATTGAGACAATTGGTTGTTATTTTACAAATTAACTGTTTGTTGTATGGTTATCAGAATTTAGTGAGATAGTCTGTAATTTGTGCCTAAATACATTCGATTATCCTCACCAGAGTTCTGTTCACTACAATATGAATTCCGTATGATGTTGATGATCTTCTAGGACATACCATAGTTTCGGAAAAGGTTTCATAATGTCCTACTATCCACATTGCCAAATGCTTTCTCATAAACAAGGAAGCTGATGGATAGTGACGAGTTGCATTCAGCTGATTGTCCAAAAATGATCTGTACTGTTGCAATCGGTCATCACACTATCCATCCCTACTTAATGCGACCTTTTGATCTAGAAGTTGGGCGTCTAATAAACCTTTCATCCTGCTCAACAACACTCTGTTGAATACATTTACTGGTACTGATAGCAATGTGGTGCTCAAACTTGCTTAGATCTGCTTTTTTCGTTATCTTAATGAGATATCTTTTTTCCCGTCTGTCTGCACTTGTTTTGTGGAAATTTCAGTGTTTTCATAGTTGAAATCATGAGCCAATTGAAGCTAGACCACCATAGGAAACCTGAAAGCACTGAACGGCCTTGTCGTCCTATTGTGCGACTCCTCAGTAGTGTGTATCCACGATCCCGCCTCGCGAGAATAAATCTCACTCAATAGTGCACGATTGTCATTTGGTAGATGCTTGACTAACCTACTAAATCAATCTTATAACACCTGATCAACGAACATTGAGATTAACAAAACAAGACAACTTTTTTCCATTGAGTAGTAACATTCGCTTTGTTCAACTAAATTCAAATGTAGCAAATAGTGATAAAAATGCAAAATGTATGATAATAACCCCCTTATCATATGCTCACTTGTGACTGGCTACATGAGGTATTTCCTGGAGTTCTAGTGAGAAGCAGTAACCAGAAGAGTTCAACCAGGTCTGTTGACAGATATCAACTCAATGAAGACATTGTTGAAATAGATGCTCAACTTCGTGGATTGGTTGAAGTTAGACGTTAACACCGTTGGATGGCGGCCAGCTCAGTGGTCTAGAGGTTAAGTGCTCACGCTCGAGACTGGTAGGCCCTGGGTTCGAATCTTGCGAGGCGGGATCGTGGATGCGCACTGTTGAGAAGTCCCACAATAGGACGAAAAGGCCGTTCAGTTCTTCCAGGTTTTCCATGGTAGTTTAGCTTCAATCGACTCATGATTTCAACTATATATAAAAATCCCCACAAATCTCCACAAAATACTCCCTAATAATGAATTTGTTAAGGATTTTACTTGCCGAAAAGATTTTCTAATATCCTCGAAAGCATACAGCATATCAAATCTATCAACTGTATGAAAGTAACTGTAAAAACACTACACTAGACAAAATTACGTATACTAAACAAAAGGACAGATATGAAAAGCAAATATTGATCAAATGATGAATAAAGAAGCAACAATCGCATAAAAAACATATACTTAGTCATAGAGTAGTTCCATTCTGTTAGGGCGATCTTGAAAATTTCTCGAAATAGACAAGAAAAGCTCGGGAAACATTAAGAAGCATTTTATTCAATCAGCGTTTAATTAGAAGTTTTGATGGAAACATCACGAAAATTAAAAGTCACATGTAAAGTTTCTGATTGACTGATACTATGTTTAGTAGCATTCTAGAATTTTCAGGAAAACCAACAACTTCTAAAATACTATAAAAACCCTATATTTCCTGTAGATGAATGAACCTTTGGAGTAAAGTGCTTCTCGAGTATTTTGCCCCTATTCTCTCGTGTTTAGGTTGTTGTGTAGATTTAGCTTGGTTGGGGTTTACGAGACTTGCTTAGGATCCGAGTATAGAGTTTAATTAGCAAGACTTACCACATTACCTACACAAAATAAGAGATTATTTCTTCCTGGAAGTTTGTCTTATTTATTTGCTTATTTAAACAAATAAATATTGGTACAAGGGTGCACCAGATATATATGCGCCATACAAATCTCATTTGATTTGTGTGAGGGCTGTCATACTGCCCGAGTGCCCAAACCGAAGCAGGTGGTTTTCTTAAGGGGGCCACAACCCGAGCCTTTGACCTAATGGTCTGATCCACAAGGCAGTAGAGCATCGTTGGGAGATGCAGTCATATGGTAGCCGGTGATCAACAATGCCATTTGTTCCCTCAGGATACTGGAGCCAGATCATGTGCACCATTGGTTTGGAATCAGGGTTTTCCAACTGCCCAAAGTGAACTTTCCGTGTCTATCAACCCAGTTAAATCGCCGGACATTCGCTTTTCGTCCTCTGAATTTCGTAAACAACACCCGTGATGCGAGAAGACAGTGAGTAGGACTTCCCTGTCAGAGGCTATATACGCATGGCCGGGTGAGATCATTTGGAGAGCAAGAGCGAAATCTCTCCACTCTCAGCCGTACCAGGGCATTTGGGGGCTGGAAGTTTGTCTTCCAAATATCATCTATAGTACATCTAAAGAAAAGTAAACAGAGTTAAAAACTAAATCAAATTATAATACTTATTTAATACAATAAACGAAGATATTCAAATGATTTCACTCTGAATAAAGTGATATATAGATGTGACTCATAAATAAAGCAATCATTGTGTGTTATGTATACAAATTACTATTCTGAGAAATATACGATACTGTTTAGGTATTTGATGATATATGGCAACAATTAACTGAAATAGAACATTGTAGTAGTAGCCAGAACCCTGTGATACATGAGAACAAATATGTTGCATCTCTAGGGTTTTATATTGTTTTTTTCTAGGAGTGGATTAGTTTTGGATAAACTTCAGATTTAGACCAGATCAAGCTTATTTACTCCTCTGGAACAAATTTCATTGATTGAACATATCGAACCTACTTCCAAACAATTATCTGATTATTTAGTATTGTTTGTTTGAATGTTCCCATCGATGTTTAGGACTGCAACTGGTTAGTCTCTAATTGGCATATGTGAAAACTGTGAGTATTACCTCGATATAGCCTTAATTCACAATACTAAATGAATTTTAACTTCACCCCATCGCATAAGCAAGTGGCTATTAGGACTCAGTTCCCGAGTGGATAACGCGATGGTGTTTGAAGCGAAAGGTACTGACTTCGACTCTCAGAGTGAACATCAACTCTGAGATGCAGGTACATCCAGCTGACGAGTCCCAAATAAGACGAAACGTGCGTCAAGCTGGAATACACTGCTAGCCACTATCCGTCTTTGCTTATAATTCTCTGACCAGCTTGTCGAATGTTCATTAAAGAGGAAATTCAAATCAACTAATGACTCAATTACAATCCCACTCCAAAGCCTGAACTATCATTTACCTTCATCTGTATGATCAAATAAATTAGTTCAAATAAAGCATTACCAGTAACATGTACATCACAGAGACTTGTATAGTTCAATGAAACAAAAGTGAACTCTGAGTAGAAATATCAGCTAATCCAGCCTCTTGTCTTACGGTGATCCTAATCCCTTTTCTCATTTTTCATACTTTATGATCGGTTGTTGTTACCATCTACAAGTTTCTCTTTCTTCTCTTCATAAACGACATGTGAACAAATATCTGATATATTTTTCATCAACAAATCACTCTCCCCTCATTGTTCTTAATTAGGCGTTAAACGATTAAGCAACCCTCCTTGAATCCTTGAAACAACAACAAAAATGTCAAGCCTAAATGAAACGAAAATCTCAAATGAATGTAATGATAACCTCGAACAATATTTATACTTTTTGGATTGTAAGGAAAATGAACATAGGAATACACTACAGTTACACCTGTATAAGCCACTGCTGGAATGATACTTATAGACTTTTCACTAATTTCAACCAATGTGTAGAATAGGTAGTATGAATGAATAGTTCAAAATAATGCATCCAGGAATTGAAAAGGCATTTACTGTCTTTAAATTTGTAATTTTACGAACAATCGTGACATCTTAGGCAAAGATGGATAGACGCTAGCAGTGGAATCCAGTTTGACGCGTGACTCACCCTATTTAGGACTCGTCAGCTGGATGTACTGCGTCTCAGAGTTGATGTTCACTCCGGGACTCGAACCCAGTACCTTTCGCTTTAAACGCTTGAGTTAAGACTATATCCAGGCAATAAGCACAGTATGCACATATAGCCAATAAGAGACTTATCAATTGCACTCCTAAACATCAATAAGAAGATTCAAACAAACAATACCAAGTGAATTTAATCGTGACATCTATTTCATTATCTCTTACTTTACAGCCAAGAGATCATTCTGACTGAATAAACATTTTAGACTTAATAACCAATTTACTTCTCCCCTTTTTCATGCGCTTGACAAAGCCGGTACATTGATTTTTTGAAGATCTATTATCTATTCCATCACGAGTAACATAATCTATTCTAATCTCCTTATGGAACCAGAGGGAAACTTCATTTTACGAACTCATAGTTTAACTCAGGGTAACCTTATTCAACACTTTCTGGACCTATTTCATGTACATAATTACAAATTATCTTTATTCTGAAGAATACGATCTTTTGTAAAGAACTAACTATGCTTTCATGAAATGGTCGATACACTGAACTTTTATCTCAACCCATAAGCCAAGACCTTGAAGTCCCTTTCTAAGTCATCATGGAAGCATCAGTAGAAGCAAATATAGCTATCGTTTAACTGAGTACTGAAGTTCATATAGTCTACTAGGTTGCAAATACCAATTTTGTTTATTTCAAACTTAGATTAGGAAACAAAAGAATCACTTCTAATCAATAGACATAACCATGAAATAATACTTCATCCCTCATTTCTTTAAAGTTTTTGCTACTATTTTGTGTCCGAAATCAGTCATCTTGTTGTTAATGAGCATTTCAGCGAGACTATATGGACGAACTAATCAGATTTAAGATAATAGATCTTGGATTTCAGCATGAAATGCATTCATCCATTTGACTAAATAACGTTTTAGCTGATATCAGTTCGTAATGGAAACCCTAAATCTAATCACATTTAGCTCTAGTAATTTGATGGATATTCTCAAAGTGAAATGCCTGACAACAGAAGGTTAAGAAGATCAAAGAAAAGAGAATGAGAACAAAGAATGATTAGTGTGTAAACAAAAGAACAATCAAGTCAGGAAAAATCAATGGATATTTAGCAAATGAAGTATTTACTACATGCACTTAGTATTGTTTGTTTGAATCTTCCCATTGATGTTTTTAGGACTGCAACTGGTCAGTCTCTTATTGGCATATGTGCATACTGTGTGTATTGCCTCGATATAGCCTTAATTCACGAGCATTATAAGCAAAGATGGATAGTGGCTAGCAATGGAATCCAGTTTGACGCGTGTTTCATCCTATTCGGTATTCGTCATTCGAATGTACCTGCATCTCAGAGTTGATGTTCACTCTGGGACTCAAACTTAGTACCTTTCGCTTCAAACGCCATCGCGTTATCCACTCAGTTACTGAGTCCTGATAGCCACTTGCTTGTGCAATAGGGTGAAGTTCAAATTCACTTAGTGATGTTTGTTTGAATCTTCCCACTGATCTTTAGGACTGCAATTGATCAGTATCTTATTGGCATGTGTTTACTATATGGTTCTTAGATTTAACTAAGATGTTTTCTGTAATTTTGCATTCAAATACATTCGATTATCCCTCCCCCCCCTACTTGTTTATTCTCCTTTACTACATATTTACTTAATTTCATTTTGTTTACATTGTATCAAGTCACATATTACATATAACATCAAAGATTTTTCCTTTTTTTTCTTTTTTCTGACCACTACACATTATTTACTTTACAATTTACATAATTTACTTTATTGATTAGTGAAAAAACAAAAAATAAAAAAACATTACCATGGCAACTAAAATTTAAATAAAATAAACTCCATTGGATGAAATTAAATTTACAAAATACATTGTATCTATGTTAGAATTTATTACGTTATTATATATTTCTATGTAAAAAGGGAAAAAAAGAAAAGAAAAGAAAAAAAGAAAAGAAAAAGAAGATTAAGAAATGACGTCATTGAATATTGGCTTCTGTTTTATTATAATTTTCATTATATTAAACAGATTGAATGCTGAAACACGTAAGTTGAATTCACATTATATAATGGGATGTAAAAAAATGTTGTCGGATGAATTATTGTTATGGTTGACAGCCGTTTCGTCCTACTGTGGGACTTCTCAGCAATTAGACATTAACATCGTTGGATACCGGCTGGCTCAGTGGTCTGGAAGTTAAGCGCTCGCGAGCTAGACCGATAGGTCGTGGGTTCGAATCTCGTGAGGCGGGATCGTGGATGTAAACTGCAGACGAGTCCCATACTAAGACGAAACGGCTGTTCAATGAATACAGATTTTCCATGATGGTCTGGCTTCAATGGAGTCATGATTTCAATTATAAAATTATTAAAATCTCCACAAAACCCCCTTCTGATAACTATTGTTATGTAAAATAGCGATTCAGTTAGTAAATGACAATATTTTTCTTTATTTATTATTGAACATATAAATATTGGTTAGAGGAGGCACCAAAGAGATATGTATCACAATTCGTCATTCGATTCGCTTGAGGGCTAGGATACTGTTTGGGTGTCCAAAATGAAACAGATAGTTTTCCTAAGGGGTCACACTACGAGTGTTTGACCTAAAGGTCTAAATCCACAAAGTTGTACAGCAACGTAAGGAGATACAGTCTCATGGTAAACGGTGATCAACAAAAGCTTTATACATCATTTGTTTCTGTAGGATCCTAAAGCCCATAGGCAGTATTGGTTCGGAATCAGGATTTTACAACTCCCCTGGGTGGATCGCCTATATTCGATAACCCAGTTAAAGCACCGGACAATCGTTTTTGTCTTCTGAATTTCGTAAACAACAGTGTTGCTGCGAGACGGCAGTGAGTAGGACTTCCTTGACAGTGGTTGTAAGCACATAGCCATGTGAGAGCTGACTGTCTCTACTCTCGGCCGTACTAGGTCATTTAGGGGAAGGTCTAGTGTCAGGAGTGGAATTCGAACCAACACCCACTTATTGGATAACAGCTTTGATTCAGTGAAAAGCCCTAAACCCTATAATGCTTCATATTCAATATTATTTATAAAATTTATGTTTATATCTATTTCAACTCATTTACAGATATTATATATATTATGAAACAGTCATATGAATAATATTTTAACTGGTTAGACTTTCGTTACAGACTAAATTCGGCTACATAGGTAACTAGGCTTTATTTGGCTCTATCGTGGGACTCCTTAGTAGTCCGCATCCACGATCCCGACTCTCGGGATTCGAACCATTTTGCCACAAATGAAGAATATTTTGAAGAAGGGTATAGATCCAAGCTCAATCTTTGTCTATAGTTTCAACTTTATTAACCTAACAACGAGGGTAGATTATCGAATTGAACGTACAGTAAATGAGTACATATTATTGTAGTGAACGAGAACACAAGTGGAGACAATCGAATGTATCAGAACACAAAAACCACAATCACTTAGTTAAATCTGAGAAGCATATAGTAAATACTGCGGAATGTTAATCAGTCGTTCCGGACTTCATTGCTTCTTCGCTTCCACACCAATAACTCTCTGTTCTCATTCTCTTTTCTTTGATCTTCTCAACTTTGTACCACCAGACATTTCATTTTCGATTGATGATGCATATTACTTAT
This sequence comes from Schistosoma mansoni, assembly GCF_000237925.1. Taxonomy (NCBI): domain Eukaryota; kingdom Metazoa; phylum Platyhelminthes; class Trematoda; order Strigeidida; family Schistosomatidae; genus Schistosoma; species Schistosoma mansoni. Next base: position 3,170,370 of record NC_031500.1, read on the forward strand.
ATCTGTCAAGATCAGTAACACACACTACCTTATAGTCGAGTAACACATTCAAATAAATAACTCAAGTAATATGTATTTACCATACAATTAGTAAGTTGTATATGCCATTGTATTGAACTATGGCTATCAATAGAGGGTTAATAAACATGTTTGTTGTTCAAGCATCATTATGATAATAATTGGTGATTGAATTTTGACTTAGTGTGTATAAATTGAAAGATTACTGTCTTTTGGCTTTATTTCAGGGTTACTACAAAACGTTACCGGTAAGATAATGTTTCTTTGAAGAATAATGGTTATCAACAGTATAGAATTGTAGAGATCGCTGAGTTTAGATTGATGTAATGAATGAATCAATGTTAGAACACGTACCGCACTTCCAGGTTTTCAATAGTGGTCTAACATTGATTCATTCATGATATCAATCTAAATTTAGCAATCTCCAAGACCCTATACTGATAATTATTATGTGCTCACTAATGACTAGGTTGAAGATAGATTTCCTGGATTTCTAGTGAGAAGCCGTGACTAGTAGAATTTACTCGTGTATGTTATGAGGCAGTTACTCACTGGAGACGATGGTGGACGGTCACACAATCTGGTGGATTGAATGAAGTTAGACATTAACATCTTTGGGTGTCGGCTCATAGGTCTAAGGGTTGGGCGTTCGCGCCCAAAACAAGAGGTCCTGTATCCGAGCCCCGTTTATGGGATCTTGGACGCGCACTGCTGAGGAGTCCCACGATAGGACAAAACGGCCGTCTAGTACTCCAAGATTTTCAATGGTGGTCTATATTGTTCCATTCATGATATCAGTCTTAGTATATGAACAATCGACTTGAAATTATACGGCCACCAATGAGTGCCAGTTTATTTTCATTGGTTAGTCTTTATCAAGCAAATAATCAATCAACCTGCATTCCTCTAGAAATACTACTGGTCGTAAGCTCGAGTAAATGGGTAAAACTGGTGGTAGAATTAATAACTCTATCTCACAAGGAAACATTCTTCTGCAAAAAAAAATTTACCAAAAAAAATAATTTAAACCATTTAGACTCTATTTCTGGAAGTTGAAGAGTTTCCATGTAGAAGAGCGATTATCCCTCATTATCAAAACCTAAGATTCTAATAACCACGGTAACAATGCTTAAAGCATAACCTATCATTTCTATTATATATTATGTAATTAAAATCGCATTAACAACGAAATGATGCATCATTAATTCCGTCCACAAACCACAAAACCTTCAGTTAGTTCTTGAGAAATCTAACTTCTTTTCCAGTTGAACTACCACTGGAACTTTTCAATTAGATTAAAATAAGAAATGAAATTATAATTTCTATTTTTTTGATTAAGATCATGAATCGACTGATTTTTGACCACCTTGGAAAACCTGGAACCACTGAACGGCAGTTTCATCCTAGTATGGGATGCCTCAGCAATGTATATCCACAATACTTCAAGCAGGATTCGAACTCAGGTTCTTCGGTCTCACGCGCGAACGCTTAACCTTTAGACCGCTCAGAAGTCCCACACTGGGATGAAACGGCCGTCCAGTGCATCCAGGTTTTCATTGGTGATGTAACATCAATTGATTCATAATCCCAATCAAAAAACTTAACAATCTTCACAACCCCATGCTGATAATTTTTATTATCAATCTATAGAACCCAGTAGAAATACAACAAGTGAGTTTGTTTACTAAAATAAGCTTCATTTATCTGATTTCAATTAGATCGCATCAAATGATTACTATCGAAATATACATTCTAACCATCCACGTATATCATCATTGACTTAACTCACGTTAGTGTATAACGGAATTACATAAGCCAAATATGAGAATGTAGTCCGAATACGTATATTCCATATAATCGTTGGTCAGAATAGACAATCAGAGAGACGGAGCTAAGGAAGCGAGTAGAACAGAGCGATACTAAATGACACCCGATGGAAAATACATATAAGCCAACACGATTTCACCAAGCATGAATCGATATGTCACGGGCATGTGATGAATAGGGTAAGCAAAACACGTACACACGATCATATAGAAACAGTCAAGGTTAATAAGCGAATAATTAACAAGGTCAAAATGTGACTCGAGAAGGATTATTATTATTAAGCCACTAATAATAATAATGATAATAATAATAAATTGGCCAGTCCAGAAGCTAGAATAAGCTATGTGGGTTCAACATAGTGACTGACACTACACTCTAATGAAATAGGGAACTTTTGAGTTGTTGAAGTTACCAAAAGGTATTTGGCTTACCATCATAGGCTAACCTTAATTAAATAATTGATGAAAGCTAAAGACCATTGGAAAGTCGTTTCGTATTAGCGTGAGACTCATCAGTAGTGTCCATTCACAACACCACCATAGTTCAAACTCATGACCTTCAGGTCCCACAGTGAATACATAAGATTAACGAGCTCCCACCCATATGTTTACATACTCATTGAGATATATCGTGAAGTGACTGATATTGAAGAAGACGCTTAAAGCTATTATTCAGTCAATGTGATCTGGACGTATTAGATTCGATTTCATATGAAATTATGAATGCTCACTGTTACTATGGTATTTCAGTCTTCAATAAAACAGGCTTCTGGTTATATAAATATATATATATCCAGAGAAGCGGGATCGTGGATGCGCACTGCTGAAAAGTCCCACAATAGGACGAAACGGCCGTCCAGTGCTTCCAGGTTTTCCACGATGGTCTAGCTTCAATTAACTCATGATCTTAACTATATAATATATATACATATATTCACTGTTGCTTATATAGCTACATCTCCCGTTAAATGTATCATTTCAACCAGTTAATATTATTACACTGAAACAAATAAGAAATAGAATGGAGTTTGCTTTATCAATTCAACTAAACATTCTCTGTACTTTAGGATTTCTTTGAGCTTCTATTATACTCACTTACTGGTTTACTAACAGCTGTAAATACAGAACGACGACGATATTAGACAAACTACTTAATTAGCTAAAAGATTTATATCCCATTTCCGTTTAGTTAGTGCTATTACCTCTCAAAGCTGGTGGTGATAGTCAGAGGTAGTCGACAGGAAACTTTGGACCTGGATTTCATGTTATTTGGTACTCTTCACCAAAGTGTTTTTATAATCTTGACAGAATCTAGATCTACTGGTTCCTGTCGAGTACATTCAACCAGATTAGATGTTTACATAGATTACTAGATGTTGAATCACTTAGACTAATGGTCACATTCCAACTTGATCAATACAATTTGATAAATTGTTTCAGTCAACATTTCTGTTCTTAAAAACAGCGATAGGATGAATCAAACCTAACTAATAATATAAAAACCAAACGGTCTACTTAAACAAGAGGCTATTTGGAATCATTGGCTAAATGGAAAACGCAATAAGTTAGCAAGTGGCTATCAGGACTCAGTGGCCGAGTGGATAACGGAATGGCGTTTGAAGCGAAAGGTACTAAGTTTGAGTCCCAGAGTGAACATCAACTCTGAGATGCAGGTATATCCAGCTGACGAGTCCCAAATAGGACGAAACGCGCGTCCTGGATTCCACTGCTGACCACTATCCATCTTTGCTTAAAATGCTTATGAATTAAGGCTATATCGAGGCAATACACACAGTATGCACATATGGCAATTAGAGACTGACCAGTTGCAGTCCTAAAAACATCAATGGGAAGATTCAAACAAACAATACTAAGTAAATTTGCAATAAGATATTTAGTTTGAATCATAGTGTGACCATCAACACTGTTATACAGGTAGGTTAAGTTGGAGACACACAAACAGGATGAAATGTACGTTATGGATTCTACTCCTTGCCATATTTCATCTATCCTATGCTAATTTGAGTATGCTGTTTGTAATATATACCGTGATTAAGTTCTATTCACTAAGCTGTATTGAGGGTAGTTTACTTGCTCACTGCACAAGATATTCAACTGTATTGGAAACGTTTTAGTGAACTAGAAGACTAGTGGGGACAAACGGATGTATTTAGGCACAAAATTATCGAATATCTCACTTAAATCTGACAACCATACAGTAAACAGTCCATTTGCAAACTATCAATCAATTGTCTCAATCTTGACCATTCCTTCTGCAAATATCAGTCTATCGTCTCCGATTACTATTGTTCATGCATTTTCATACCAATGGCGTCCCGTTTCTGTTTTCTCCTTATCGATCTTCTACTGAAGTACATTCAATGCCTGACCATCGTTTATACTACTGATGTGGATGTAAGCAACTCATACCACAACGTTATTGATTATCTGTACTTAGGAGTTTGACAGATATGAAAATTTTCATAGTTAAAAGCGTTAGCCGATTGAAGCTAGACCACTAGGGAAAACCTGGAAGTACTGGACTGCCATTTCGTCCTACTTCGGGACTCCTCAACAGTGCGTACTCACGATCTCGCCTCGCGAGATTCTAACCAAGGACCTACCCGTCTTCCAGGTTTTCCCTGGTGGTCTAGCTTCAATTGACTCACACTTTCAACTATGAAAATACTAAATCTTCACAAAAACCCCCTTCTGACCATGATATAAAAAATGTTATTCATAAGACGAGACCATATTTTGATCAAGGAAAATAATCGACTAATGAGAAACCTACAAAACTTATGAATTCGGTTAAACTTCATCATCTAAAATAACGTCTTTTTCCCAGTTCCTACATCAACTTCTGATCGAAGTAAGTTTATTTTACCATATTGACATTTTCATTGCATAAATAAGTGACTATCTAAACTCCAGTAAATAAATGGATAACATATTATTTTCAGGGAAAGGTATTAAGTTCGAGATCCAGAGTAAACATCAACATCGGGATAGAAGTATATCCAAGTGACGAGTTCGAAATAAGATGACTTACTTACTTACTTACGCCTGTTACCCCCGATGTAGAATAGGCCGCCGACCAGCATTCTCCAACCCATTCTGTCCTGAGCCTTCTTTTCTAGTTCTATCCAACTTTCGTTCATTCTTCTCATGTCTCTCTCCATTTCTCGGTGTAATATGTTCTTCTGTCTTCCTCTTCTCCTTTGACCTGAAATAAGATGAAGCATACCAAATTTTATTAGTGATATGTGAACGATGAAGATAATGATTGGTTGTTTGTTTAATTAGACTTGTAGATAGTCTAACAGGTACGAGATGAGTTATGTCTTTCCCTACCTTTATTATTAGCATGATTGTTGTCGGTTATTGAAGAAGAAAACAAACTTACGCTCTAGTCAGGCTAAGCATGTGCTTTTGATCTGAATTATGTTGAAGTCCTGTAGCATAGAATTTTATTGACTATATAGAAACTCACATAATATATTCTCCTAAGAACATGATAGTCTAGATTTTTTTATTCATCTAGTGAGTAGATCATCCTACATATTTCAGTATAATTCTCACCAAACTTTGCAACTCAAACCCTTTGAATTGTCCACAACTATCTACTACAAGCTAATTAGTATAGTACAATCAAACATGTTGGATACAATATTCACATACTAAATTAATAGAAAAACTCCACCTGTAGCTCCTCCGGAGGATACTGACTGTTTCTATGATTTATAAATTTAAGAAGTGTACAATATTTAGAACATTTTAATGATTTATTGAATGATTTGGAATTACTAGTGTTAGCAATCATATAATTAGAATTTGAATTGCCTACTGAAAGCGAAAAGATACTGGGTTTGAGTGGCAGAGTGAACATCAACTCTGAGATGCAGGTACATCCAGTTGATGAGTCCCAAATAGGATGAAACGCATGTCCTGGATTCCTTTGTTAGTCACTATCCATCTCTGCTTATAATGCTTGTGAATTAAGGTAATATCGAGGCAATACGCACTGTATGTAGATATGTCAATAAGAGACTGACCAGTTGCAGTCCTAAACATCAATGGGAAGATTCAAACAGACTATACTAAGTGAATTCTACTGAATAATTGTTTTGCTTTTTTTAAATCTAAAATAAGCAACTTCATCCTGGATATGCGTTACACATTTGAAGATGATGAAAAGTTTTAAGGAAAGGAATCTCACATCTGGTTCAGTAAACACCTTTTCTAGTTGATTTTAAAATTTCTGCTTTTGCGACAATAGTAGATTGGCTTCATTTTCAATAAGTTGCTTATCAACTTAGTGGTGAGACCTACTTAATCAAACTGTACTTAATATCGAATTACTAGTCAATGTAAAATGAAGCTCTTAAAATCATTGTGATTTCCTGTAATAAATAAATTTCAGTCTATCCACCTATTCTTGACACATGAGTTGAGTTACTTTTGTGTGGATAAGGTTAATCAATATAAATTTCGAGTGTAGTTAGTCATTGGGAACCAGACTGTATAAAAGTTGTTTAGAGTTATTCGTGTTCCTGATTATAATCCATTAACATAATATTATGTTTATCCTACATAACATGGTTAAGTCAAGTGGCTACAGGGGTAGGATATACTTGCTTTAACTAAAAAATTGTTTTATGTTTGTGGGGATCGAAATATCCAATCGATGGTGTGAAATCATGTGAACTGTGAGAGAATGACTAGTATTCAAAGAAGTTGGGTCATGTACGAAATGCTTTCAAATGAAATGGAATCACAAAACGAATGGTTAGTTAACAGTTAAGCATCTCAAGAAAGTGGCACATAAATAATTAACACAAAAAAATATAATTTAAAACATAAGTGATTGTAATACACAGTATTATTGTGAAAAGCATCAGGATATAACTTGTGGTGCAGAAATAGTGGTATTTATATGATTTGTGATAATTCGCATATTCAGTTCATGGACTCAAGTTAAATCAGTAGACATTTATGACGTAAGACTTTTGTCACGTTAGGGATGATAGCTTACCACGACCTTTTTTCTACAGTTCTTATAACAACCTTGAAAGATTTCTTCAACTGTTGTTATACTTTTCTAAATTTCAATGTTTCTCCTTTTTTCACGTTTTAGTACAATAGTTTACGAATAATTAATTATTATTTTGGCCAGTAATAATCTACTCACACGGTTATGTAATCACCCATTTTAGGAGCAATCGTTTCTCACTAGAAGTCATACTTATATTTATCTCGTGGAACCAAACTAGGCTTTGCACATACCAGGATACAGATAGGCTAACATAATATTTGATCAATCATAGCAAAAAGCTTCTGTCAAATTTATTTTTCGAGTACTTCAAGTATTAATCTGCATAAATTTACCGAATTAATCGAAGAAAGATAAAGATGAGAAATGAACATTTTTACTAAACTATTTACTGAATAGTGGTAACACTAGGGATTCACTAGACAGCGTAAATAATAGACTTCGATTCGGAGTATGGATAAAACAAATATAATATTAATTAATAAGCAAAGGTCAGTTAGTATGCTAATCTCAGTCCTACAGGAGATCAGTTGTGACTTAAATAACTCAGCATAAGATCTCTGATTAAAAAGTCAGATGACTTGGTTTCTAATCCAGTAGATGGCATTGGTTCACTCAAGATTTTGTATACGCTATACGAATAACAAAGAAATATAAGTCTATACTTTCCTACTGACTACCTTAAACCATCTAATAGTAATGTAAAGTATTTTTTTACTTTAAACAGATAGAAGCTAAAAGTTCAACTAAAAATTATTTCACAAAATTCACTTTTTGAGAACAATTTTTTGATGTCAGGTTAAAATTTCACTTGGATTATTGAATCCAAACAAAAATACTATGCTTTAAGTAGTTTAGGTTTAATACTGTCATTAATCCACTACATTATATCATTATGAGTTTACAGTTAAAAATAACTGCCATTTCAATAGAACAGAAAAATATAAAACAAAGATTATGATGAAGTTATTGTCTGTGTATTTGAACTTTAGATAGTATAGCGTGCAAATGTTGAGTTACTAATTAAATGACTTGAAGAGTCAATT